>NC_041234.1:35479564-35502980 GCF_002837175.3 Physeter macrocephalus | reverse complement strand
GAAGAACAAACAAAACCCAAAGTTAGCAGAACGAAAGAAATCATAAAGATCACAGGAGAAATAATGAAACAGAAACAAAGAAAACAATAACAGATCAATAAAACTAAAAGCCGGTTTTTTGACAAGATAAACAAAATTGATGAACCATTAGACAGACTCATCAAGAAAAAGAGGGGGAGGAATCAAATCAATAAAATTAGAAATGGAAAAGGAGAAGATACAACAGACACCACAGAAATACAAAGCATCCTAAGAGACTACTACAAGGAACACTGTGCCAATAAAATGGACAACCTGGAAGAAATGGACAAATTCTTAGAAAGGTATAACCTTCCAAGACTGAACCAGGAAGAAATAGAAAATATGAACAGACCACTCACAGGTAATGAAATTGAAACTGTGATTAAAAATCTTCCAACAAAAAAAAGTCCAGGACCAGATGGCTTCACAGGTGAATTCTATCAAACATTTAGAGAAGAGCTAACACCCATCCTTCTCAAACTCTTCCAAAAATTTGCAGAGGAAGGAACACTCCCAAACTCATTCTATGAGGCCACCATCACCATAATACCAAAACCAAAGACACTACAAAAAAAGAAAATTACAGACCAATGTCACTGATGAATATGGATGCAAAAATCCTCAACAAAATACTAGCAAACAGAATCCAACAACACATTAAACGTATCATATACCATGATCAAGTGGGATTTTTCCCAGGAATGCAAGGATTCTTCAATATACTCAAATCAATCAATGTGATACACCATATTAACAAATTGAAGAATAAAAACCATATGATCATCACAATAGATGCAGAAAAAGCATTTGACAAAATTCAACATGCATTTATGATAAAAAAAATCTCCAGAAAGTGTGCATAGAGGGAACCTACCTCAACCTAATAAAGGCCATATATGACAATCCCACAGCAAACATCATTCTCAATGGTGAAAAACTGAAAGCATTTCCTCTAAGATCATAAAAAACACAAGGATGTCCCCTCTGACCACTATTATTCAACATAATTTTGGAAGTCCTAGCCATGGCAATCAGAGAAGAAAAAGGAATAAAAGAAATACAAATTGGAAATGAAGAAGTAAAACTGTCACTGTTTGCAGATGACATGATACTATACATAGAGAATCCTAAAGATGCCACCAGAAAACTACTAGAGCTAATCAATGAATTTGGTAAAGTTGCAAGATACAAAATTAATGCACAGAAATCACTTGCATTCCTATACACTAACAATGAAAGAGCAGAAAGAGAAATTAAGGAAACAATCTCATTCACCATTGCAACAAAAAGAATAAAATACGGAAGAATGGAGATATACCATGTTCTTGGATTGGAAGAATCAATATTGTGAAAATGACTATACTACCTAAAGCAATCTACATATTCAATGCAATCCCTATCAAACTACCAATGCCATTTTTCACAGAACTAAAACAAAAAAAATTCACAACTCTTGTGGAAAAACTAGAGACCCCCTAATAGCCAAAGCAATCTTGAGAATTAAAATGCAGCTGTAAGAATTAGGCTCTCAGACTTCAGACAATACTACAAAACCACAGTAATCAAGATAGTATGGTACTGGCACAAAAAAAGAAATATAGATCAGTGGAATAGGATAGAAAGCACAGAGCTAAACCCACACACATATGGTAACCTTATTTTTGATAAAGGAGGCAAGAATATACAATGGAGAAAAGACAGCCTCTTCAATAAGTGGTGCTGGGAAAACTGGACAGCTACATGTAAAAGAATATAATTTGAACACTTCCTAACACCATACACAAAAATAAACACTAAATGGGTTAAATACCTAAATGTAAGTCCAGACACTAGAAAAATCTTAGAGGAAAACGTAGGCAGAACACTGTATGACATAAATCACAGCAAGATACTTTTTGACCCACTTCCTAGATAAATGGAAATAAAAACAAAAATAAACTAATGGACCTAATGAAACTTCAAAGCTTTTCAATAGCAAAGCAAAACATAAACCAGACTAAAAGACAACCCTCAGAATGGGAGAAAATATTTGCAAATGAAGCAACTGACAAACGATTAATCTCCAAAATTTACAAACAGCTCATGCAGCTCAATATCAAAAAACAACCCATTTCAAAAATGGGCAGAAGACCTATATTGACATTTCTCCAAAGATGATATACAGATTGTCAACAAACAAATGAAAGAATGATCATCATCACTATTCTTTAGAGAAATGTTAATCAAAACTACAGTGATGTATCACCTCACACCAGTCAAAATGTCCATCGTCAAAAACACTACAATCAGTGAATCCTGGAGTGGGTGTGGAGAAAAACAAACCCTCTTGCACTGTTGGTGGGAATGTTAATTGATACAGCCCCAGGGAGAATAGTATGGAGTTTCCTTTAAAAACTACAAATAGCGATACCATAGGACCCAGCAATTGCAGTACTGGGCATATACCCTGAGTAAACCATACTTCAAAAAGAGTCATGTACCACAATGTTCCTTTCAGCTCTATTTACAATAGCCAGGATATGGATACAAACTAAATGTCCATCGACCAATGAATGGATAAAGAAGATGTGGCACATATATCCAATGGCATATTACTCAGCCATAGACAGAAACGAAATTGAGTTTTTTGTAGTGAGGTGGATGGAACTAGAGTCTTTCATATAGAGTGAAGTAAGTCAGGAAGAGAGAAACAAATGCCGTATGCTAACGCATATATATGGAATCTAAAAAAAAAGGTTATGAAGAACCTGACGGCAGGACAGGAATAAAGATTTAGGCTTAGAGAATGGACTTGAGGACACGGGGAGGGGGAAGGGTAATCTGAGACAAAGTGAGAGAGTGGCATGTACTTATATATACTACCAAATGTAAAAAAGATAGCTAGTGGGAAGCAGTGCATAGCACAGGGAGATAAGCTCAGTGGCTTTGTGACCACCTAGAGGCGTGGTATTGGGAGGGTGGGAGGGAGACACAAGAGGGAGGAGATTTGGGGACATAAGTATATGTATAGCTGTTTCACTTTTTTTATATATCAGAAACTATCACACCATTGTAAGGCAACTATATGCCTATGAAGGTGTTTAACAAAACAACACAACATTGTATATCAGCTATAGTCCAATATAGGAGAAATAAAGAAATAAATAAAATGGAAGAAAGAATATATGGTGTATATATACAATGGATTATTACTCAGCCATTAAATAGAATGAAATTCTGCCATTTGCCACTATGTGGATGGACTTAGATAATATTATGCTAAGTGAAGTAAGTCAGACAGAGAAGGACAAATACCATATGATGTAACTTATATGAGGTATCTATAAAAGAACACAAGTGAATGTATATACAAAACAGAAACAGACTCACAGACATAGAAGTCAAAATTATGTTTACCAGAGGGAAGATGGAAGTGGGAAGGGATAATTTAGGAGTATGGGATTAACATATACAGACTGCTGTACATAAAATTGATAAGCAACAAGGAATTACTGTATAGCAGAGGGAATTATGCCCATTACCTTATAATCACCTATAATGGAATGCAATCTATAAAAATAATAAAAATAATGCATTGTTATAATATTTTTAAAAAGAATTGCAATTTGGAGTCAGGATCTGTGAAGTGTTGCAACCCTAGTGAGCTATGTGCAAGTCAGTACACAGTAAAGAGAGTAGGACTATTTTGAGGTGGGAAAAAAGTAATTGGGAAGGCTAGAATAAGCAGAGTCCATTGGCAAAATTGAGAATTTGAAATATAGATTTTCACTGGCAGAATTGTGACAGTCTCTCACTGGCTGACTTCTTGCCAGGAAAGAAAAATAAATCTTTCTCTTTCCTGAGGGGCTCTGCTGTCATTATAAGGCATAAGGGCTAACCCTTCTGATCTCCTAACTCTATTTAACTGAGGTTTCTGTCTATATATATATATATTGTTTTGAATTTTATTTTATTTATTTTGTTTTATACAGCAGGTTCTTATTAATTATCCATTTAATACATATTAGTGTATATATGTCAATCCCAATCTCCCAATTCATCACACCACCACCAACACAGCCCCGTCACTTTCCCCCCTTGGTGTCCATACATTTGTTCTCTACATCTGTGTCTCAATTTCTGTCCTGCAAATCGGTTCATCTGTACCATTTTTCTAGGTCTCACATATATCCATTAATATATGATATACGTTTTTCTCTTTCTGACTTGCTTCATGCTGTATGACAGTCTCTAGATCCATCCATCTCTCTACAAATGATGCAGTTTCGTTCCTTTTTATGGCTGAGTAATATTACATTGTATATATGTACCACATCTTCTTTACCCATTCATCTGTTGATGGGTTATGTACCACATCTTCTTTATCCATTCGTCTGTATATGGGCATCTTGGCTGCTTCCATGACCTGGCTATTGTAAATAGTGCTGCAATGAACATTGGGGTGCATGTGTCTTTTTGAATTATGGTTTTCTCTGGGTATATGCCCAGTAGTGGGATTGCTGGGTCATATGGTAGTTCTATGTTTAGCTTTTTAAGGAACCTCCATAATGTTCTACATAGTGACTGTATCAATTTACATTCCCACCAACAGTACAAGAGGGTTCCCTTTTCTCTACACCCTCTCCAGCAGTTGATGTTTGTAGATTTTCTGATGATGCCCATTCTAACTGGGGTGAGGTGATACCTCACTGTAGTTTTGATTTTCATTTCTCTAATAATTGGTGATGTTGAGCAGCTTTTAATGTGTTTCTTTGCCATCTGTTTTTCTTCTTTGGAGAAATGTCTATTTAGGTCTTCTGCCCATTTTTGGATTGGGTTGTTTGTTTTCTTAATACTGAGCTGCATGAGCTGTTTATTTATTTTGGAGATTAATCCTTTGTCTGTTAATTCGTTTGCAAACATTTTCTCCCATCCTGAGGGTTGTCTTTTAGTCTTGTTTGTAGTTTCCTTTGTTGTGCAAAAGCTTTTAAGTATCATTAGGTTCCATGTGTTGATTTTTGTTTTTATTTCCATTACTCTAGGAGGTGGGTGAAAAAAGATTTGCTGTGATTTATATCAAAGAGTGTTCTTCCTACATTTTCCTCTAAGAGTTTTATAGTGTCTGATCTTACATTTAGGTCTCTAATCCATTTTGAGTTTATTTTTCTGTATGGTGTTAGGGGGTGTTCTAATTTAATTCTTTTACATGTGGCTGTCCAGGTTTCCCAGCACCACTTATTGAAGAGACTGTCTTTTCTCCATTGTATATCCTTGCCTCCTCTGTCATAGATTAATTGACCATAGCTGTGTGGGTTTGTCTCTGGGCTTTCTATCCTGTTCCATTCATCTATATTTCTGTTTCTGTGCCAGCACCACATTGTCTTGATTACTGTAGCTTTGTAGTATAGTCTGAAGTCAGGGAGTCTGATTCCTCCAGCTCCGTTTTTTTTTTCCCTCAAGACTGCTTTGGCTATTCGGGTTCTTTTGTGTCTCCATAAAATTTTTAGATTTTTTGTTCTAGTTCTGTAAAAAATGCAATTGGTAATTTGATAGAGATTGCTTTGAATCTGTAAATTGCTCAATGGTGAAAAACTGAAAGAATTTCCTCTAAGATCAGGAACAAGACAAGGATGTCCACTCTCACCACTGTTATTCAACATAGTTTTGGAAGTCTTAGCCATGGCAATCATAGAAGAAAAAGAAATAAAAGGAATACAGATTGGAAAAGAAGAAGAAAAACTGTCACTGTTTGAAGATGACATGATACTATACATAGAGAATCCTAAAAATGCCACCAGAAAACTACTAGAGCTAGTCAATGAATTTGGTAAATTTCCAGGAAACAAAATTAATGCACAGACATGTCTTGCATTCATATACACTAATCATGAAATACCTGAAAGGGAAATTAAGGAAACACTCCCATTTACCATTGCAACAAAAAGAATGAAATACCTAGGAATAAACCTACCTAGGGAGACAAAAGACCTGTATGCAGAAAATTATAAGACACTGCTGAAAGAAATTAAAGATGATACAAACAGATGGGGGGATATATCATGTTCTTGGATTGGCAGAATTAACATTGTGAAAATGACTATACTACCCAAAGCAATCTACAGACTCAATATTTATATTTTTTAAAGAATCGTTTCCAAGAAGATATTGGGTGTAATTCTTATCATTTTTTTCTCCATACGTTAGGTGTTTCCCTCTCCACTCTGACTTCATTCAAGATTTTTTCTTTATTTCGATTTTCTGCAAATTGAATATAATATGCCCAGAATTGCTTTAAAAAAATATCCTGATTGGTGTTTTCTGAGCTTCTGGAATCTATACTTTACTGTCTGACAGTAATTTGGGGAATTTCTCAGTCATCATTGCTTCAAATACTTCTGTTTTTTTTCCATGTCCTTCTGATATTCCCATAGCATGCAAGTTTCTACTTTTGTAGCTCTACCCCATTTCTTGGATATTCTGTTCCACTTTTTAAACTGTTTCTTTCTCTCTGCTTTTTAGTTTTGAAATTTTCTATTGGCATATTATGAAGATCAGAGATTATTTGCTCAACTGTCCAGTCTATTAATGATCTCTTTAAAAGCAGTGTTTATTTCTGTTACAGTGTTTTTGATCTCTAGAATTACGTTTTGAGTCTTAGAACGTCCATATCTCTGCTTACATAACTCATCTATTCTTGCATGTTGTCTACATTTCTTTAGTATATTAATCATAGTTGGTTTAAATTCATGGTCTTATCATTCCAATATCCCTGAAATGTCTAGATTTGATTCTGATGCTTGCTTGTTTCTTCCATCTGTGGTTTTATACATATTTGGTATGCGTTGCAATTTTTTTCTTGAAAGGCAGACACGATGTGTTGGGTGAAATGAACTGTGGTCAATAGGCCTTTAGTATATAATAGTAAGGTGTGGGGGGATGGGAAGCATTTTATAGTCCAATAATTTTGCCTGTATTTTAGTGAACCTGTACCCCATGAGTAAGAACTTTACAAAAGTATATCAGGTATTTTTCACCCACTTAGGTGGGACAAAAAGGCTACTGGGAGCCGGAATCGGATATTTCTCTTCTCCTATGTGAAAGGCCATGGGGGACTGGATTTACTCTTCCACCTGGAATCCTAGAAGAGGCTTGAGTTATGTATTTCCTTTCCTCCTGATCAGATTCTGGTAAAACTTCGATAGGTTAAGCTCTAGTAAATTGGTTTCTGTTGATGGAAAGCCATGTTAAGAACGGAATGCTGTGGTGTATTTTTTTTTAATGGATTCTTTCTATCTCCACCTTCTGGAAACCTGAGGAGTTTTTTCCCCAATTTTCATTATGAGAATCTGGTAGTGCTCTTGCAAGGGCGAGGGCTCCCCTATGACTTGGACCCTATTGAGATTTTCTCTCTCAGACTTGTTCACACTGAGCCTGCAGCAACTTTTCAATTAAAGTTCAAGTGTTCCTACCCAGGCACTGGTCCCTCTGGAGGTTTTTGCTTGTAGGTTTCTACTCTGATAAGTTGAACCTCTCTTTATCTGCTTGTCTGTCTCTCCAAAGTTTGGAGACGGTTGTTTGCCCTGTGAGCTCACTTTTCAGAAGAGATTGAAGAAAAATTGGTAATTATTTTTCATGAAATAACATTTTTATTTTATATTAGAATATAGTTGATTAACAATGTTGTGATAGTATCAGGTGTACAGCAAAGTGATTCAGTTATACATATATACGTATCTAAAATTTTTCAAATTCTTTTCCCATCTAGGTAGTTACTTAATATTGACCAGAGTTACCTGTACTATAGAGTAGGTCCTTGTTGGTTATCCATTTTATTTACTTACTTATTTATTTTATTATTTTTTTAACGTAATGACTTTATATTATTTTTTAACATCTTTATTGGAGTATAATGGTTTACACTGTTGTGTTAGTTTCTGCTCTATAACAAAGTGAATCAGCTATAAGTATACATATATCCCCATATCCCCTCCCTCTTATGTCTGCCTCCCACACTCCTTATCCCATCCCTCTAGGTGGTCACAAAGCATGAAGCTGATCTCCCTGTGCTATGTGGATGCTTCCCACTAGCTATCTATTTTACATTTGGTAGTGTATATATGTCAATGTCATTCTCTCACTTCCTGCCAGCTTCTCCTTCCCACTCCCCGTGTCAAATCCGTTCTCTATGTCTGCATCTTTTTCCCTGTCCTGCCACTAGCTTCCTCAGAAACTTTTTTTTGATTCCATATATATGTGTTAGCAAAGACTGTTTGCTTTTCCCTTTCTGACTTACTTCATTCTGTATGACAGACCCTAGGTCCATCCACCTCACTACAAATAACTCAATTTCGTTTCACTTTATGGCTGAGTAATATTCCATTGTATATATGTGCCACATCTGCATTGTCCATTCATCTGTCGATGGACATTTAGGTTAATTCCATGTCCTGGCGATTGTAAATAATGTTGCAATGAATATTGTGGTACATGACACTTATTGAATTATGGTTTTCTTAGGGTATATGCCCAGTAGTGGGACAGCTGGGTCGTATACTAGTTCTATTTTTAGCTTTTTAAGGAATCTCCATACTGTTCTCCATAGTGACTGTATCAATTTACACTCCCAGTAACAGTGCAAGACAGTTCCCTTTTTCCACACCCTATCCAAAATTTATTGTTTGTAGATTTTTTGATGATGCCATTCTGACCACTGTGAGGTAATACCTCATTGTAGTTTTGATTTGCATTTCTCTAATGATTAGTGATGTTGAGCATCTTTTCATGTGTTTGTTGACAATCTGTATATCTTCTTTGGAGACATGTCTATATAGGTCTTCTGCCCAATTTTGGGTTGGGTTGTTTGTTTTTATGATATTGAGTTGTATGAGCTGCTTGTATATTTTTTGAGATTAATCCTTGGCCTGTTGCTTCGTTAGCAAATAATTTCTCCCATTCTGAGGGTTGTCTTTTCGTCTTCTTTATGGTTTCCTTTGCTGTGCAAAAGCTTTGAAGTTTCACTCGGTGTAATTTTTTTTATTTTTGTTTTTTTTTCCAATTCTGTAGGAGTTGGGTCAAAAAAGGTGCTTGCTGTGATTTATGTCATAGAGTGTTCTGCCTACGTTTTCCTCTGAGTTATATAGTGTATTACCTTACATTTAGGTCTTTAATACATTTTGAGTTTATTTTTGTGTATGATATTAGAGAATATTCTAATTTCATTATTTTACATGTAGCTGTGCAATTTTCCCAGCACCAGTTATTGAAGAGGCTGTCTTTCCTCCATTGTATATTCTTGCCTCCTTTATAAAAGATAAGGTGACCATATGTCCATTGTTTTATCTCTGTGATTTCTATCCTGTTCCATTAATCTATATTTCTGTTTCTGTGTCAGTACCATAGTATTTTGATCATTGTAGCTTTGTAGTATAGTCTGAAGTCAGGGAGCCTGTTTCCTCCAGCTCCCCTCTTCTTTCTCAAGATTGCTTTGGCTATTCGGGGTCTTTTGTGTTTCCATACATATTGTGAAATTTTTTGTTCCAGTTCTGTGAAAAATGCCATTGGTAGTTTGATAGGGATTTCATTGAATCAGTAGATTGCTTTGGGTAGTAGAGTCATTTTCACAACGTTGATTCTTCCAATCCAAGAACATGGTACATCTCTCCATCTGTTTGTATCATCTTTAATTTCTTTCATCAGTGTCATAATTTTCTGCACACAGGTCTTTTGTCTCTTTTAGTAGGTTTATTCCTTGTTATATTATTTTATTGATTGCAATGGTAAATGGGAGTGCTTCCTTAATTTCTGTTTCAGATTTTTCATCATTAGTGTATAGGAATGGAAGAGATTTCTGTGCATTAATTTTGTATCCTCCTACTTTTACAAACACATTGATTAGCTCTAGTAGTGTTCTGGTAGCCTCTTTAGGATTCTCTATCTATATTATCATATCATATGCAAACAGTGACAAGTTTACATATTTTTTCCCAATTTGAGTTCCTTTTATTTCTTTTCTTCTATGACTGCCATAGCTAGTACTTCCAAAGCTGTGGTGAATAAAAGTGGCAGGAGTGGGCATCCTTGTCTTGTTCCAGATCTTAGCGGAAATGCTTTTAGTTTTTCACCATTGAGAATGATGTTTGATGCAGGTTTGTCATATATAGCCTTTATCATGTTGATATAGCTTCCCTCTGTGCCCACATTCTGGAGAGTTTTTATCATAAATGGGTATGAATTTTGCCAAAGGCTTTTTCTGCTTGCATTGAGATTATCATATGGCTTTGATCCTTCAATTTGTTAATATGGTGCATCACATTGGTTGATTTTTGTATATTGAAGAATCCTTGCATTCCTGGGATAAACCCCACTTGGTCATGTTGTGTCATCATTTTAATGTGCTGCTGGATTCTGTTTGCTAGTATTACATTGAGGATTTTTGCATATTTATTCATCAGTGATATTGGCCTGTACTTTTCTTTCTTTGTGACATCTTTCTCTGGGTTTGGTATCAGGGTGATGGTGGCTCGCAGAATGCGTTTGGGAGTGTTCCTCCCTCTGCTAAATTTTGGAAGAGTTTGAGAAGTATAGGTGTAAACTCTTCTTTAAATGTTTTATAGAATTCGTCTCTGAAGCCATCTGAGCCTGGACTTCTGTTTGTTGGAATATTATTTTTAATATCTTTATTGGAGTATAATTGCTTTACAATGGTGTGTTAGTTTCTGCTTTATAACAAAGTGAATCAGTTATACATATACATATGTTCCCATATCTCTTCCCTCTTGCGTCTCCCTCCCACCCACCCTCCCTGTCCCACCCCTCTAGGTGGTCACAAACCACCTAGCTGATCTCCCTGTGCTATGTGGCTACTTCCCACTAGCTATCTATTTTATGGTTGGTAGTGTATATATGTCCATGCCACTCTCTCACTTTGTCACAGCTTACCTTACCCCCTCCCTATGTCCTCAAGTCCTTGCTCTAGTAGGTCTGTGTCTTTATTCCGATCTTACCCCTAGGTTCCCCATGACCTTTTTTTTTCTTAGATTCCATATATATGTGTTAGCATACGGTATTTGTTTTTCTCTTTCTGACTTTCTTCACTCTGTATGACAGACTCTGTGTCCATCCACCTCAATACAAATAACTCAATTTCGTTTCTTTTGATGGCTGAGTAATATTCCATTGTATATATGTGCCACATCTTCTTTATCCATTCATCTGTTGATGGACACTTAGGTTGCTTCCATGTCCTGGCTATTGTAAATAGAGCTGCAATGAATATTTTGGTACATGACTCTGTAGTTTTGATTTGCATTTCTCTAATGATTAATGATGTTGAGCATTCTTTCATGTGTTTGTTGGCAATCTGTATATCTTCTTTGGAGAAATGTCTATTTAGGTCTTCTGCCCATTTTTGGACTGTATTGCTTTTTTTTTCTTATTGAGCTGCACGAGCTGCTTGTCAATTTTGGAGATTGATCCTTTGTCAGTTGCTTCGTATACAAATATTTTCTCCCATTCCTCAGGTTGTATTTTGGTCTTGTTTATGGTTTCCTTTGCTCTTCAAAAGCTTTTAAGTTTCATTAGGTCCCATTTGTTTATTTTTGTTTTTATTTCCATTTCTCCAGGAGGTGGGTCAAAAAGGATCGTGTTGTGATTTATGTCATAGAGTGTTCTGCCTATGTTTTCCTCTAAGTGTTTGATAGTGTCTGGTCTTACATTTAGGTCTTTAATCCATTTTGAGTTTATTTTTGTGTGTGGTGTTTGGGAGTGTTCTAATTTCATTGTTTTACATGTAGCTCTCCAGTATTCCCAGCACCATTTATTGAAGAGGCTGTCTTTTCTCCACTGTATATTCTTGCCGGCTTTATCAAAGAAATGGTGACCATATGTGCGTGGGTTTATCTCTGGACTTTCTATCTTGTTCCATTAATCTATATTTCTGTTTTTGTGCCCGTACCATACTCTCTTGATTACTGTAGCTTTATAGTATAGTCTGAAGTCAGGGAGACTGATTCCTCCAGCTACATTTTTCATTCTCAAGATTTCTTTGGCTATTCGGGGTCTTTTGTGTTTCCATACAAATTGTGAAATTTTTTGTTCTAGTTCTTTGAAAAATGCCAATGGTAGTTTGTTAGGGATTGCATTGAATGTGTAGATTGCTTTGGGTAGTAGAGTCATTTTCACAATGTTGTTTCTTCCAATCCAAGAACATGGTATATCTCTCCATCTATTTTTATCATCTTTAATTTCTTTCATCCATGTCTTATAATTTTCTGCATACAGGTCTTTTGTCTCCTTAGGTAGATTTCTCCCTAGTTATTTTATTCTTTTTTTGAAATAGTAAATGGGAATGTTTTGTTAATTTCACTTTCAGACTTTTCATCACTACTGTATACGAATGCCAGAGATTTCTGTGCATTAATTTTGTGTCCTGCTACTTTACCAAATTCATTGATTAACTCTAGTAGTTTTCTGGTACCATCTTTAGGAGTCTCTATGTATAGTATCATGTTATCTGCAAACCGTGAGAACTTTACTTCTTCTTTTCCAATTTGGATTCCTTTTATTTCTTTTTCTTCTCTGATTGTTTTGTCTAAAACTTCCAAAACTCTGTTGAATAAGAGTGGTGAGAGTGGGCCTCCTTGTCTTGTTCCTGATCTTAGTGGGAATGGTTTCAGTTTTTCACCATTGAGGATGATGTTGGCTGTGGGTTTGTCATATATGGCCTTTATTATGTTGAGGAAAGTTCCCTCTGTGCCTACTTTCTACATGGTTTTTATCAAAAATCGGTGTTGAATTTTGTTGAAAGCTTTCTCTGCATCTATTGAGATGATCATATGGTTTTTCCTCCTTCAATTTGTTAATATGGTGTATCACGTTGATTGATTTACTTATATTGAAGAATCCTTGCATTCCTGGAATAAACCCCACTTGATCATGGTGTATGATCCTTTTAATGTGCTGTTGGATTCTATTTGCTAGTATTTTGTCGAGGATTTTTGCATCTATATTCATCAGTGATATTGGCCTGTAATTTTCTCTCTTTGTCTTGGAATATTTTAAATCACAGTTTCAATTTCAGTGTTTGTGTTTGTTCTGTTTATATTTGCTCTTTCTTCCTGGTTCAGCTCCGGAAGGTTGTGCTCTTCTAAGAATTTGTCCATTTCTTCCCGGTTTTCCATTTTACTAGCATATGGTTGCTTGTGGTAATCTCTCATGAACCTTTGTGTTTCTGCAGTGTCAGTTGTTACTTCTACTTTTTCATTTATATTTCTGTTGATTTGAGTATTCTCCCTTTTTTTCGTGGTGAGTCTGGCTAATGGTTTATCAGTTTTATTTTTCTTCTCAAGGAACAAGCTTTTGCTTTTATTGATCTTTACTATCGTTTCCTTCATTTCTTTTTCCTTTATTTCTGATGTGATGTTTATGATTCCTTATCTACTGCTAACTTTGGTGTATTTTTTATTGTTCTTCTTTCTCTAATTCCTTTAGGTGTAAGGTTAGGTTGTTTTTTTGAGATGTTTCTTGAGGAAGGATTGTATTGTTACAAGCTTCCCTCTTAGAACTGTTTTTGCTGCATCCTATAGGTTTTGGGCTGTCATATTTTCATTGTCATTTGTTTCTAGGTATTTTTTTATTTCCTTCTTGATTTCTTCAGTGATCTCCTGTTTTTTTAGTAACATATTGTTTAGCCTCCATGTGTTTGTATTTTTTAGTTTTTTTCCTGTAATTGAAATCTAGTCTCATAGCATTGTGGTCAGAAAAGATACTTGATATAATTTCAATTTTCTTAAATTTACGAAGGCTTGATTTGTGACCCAAGACATGATCTATCCTGGAGAATGTTCCATGAGCACTTGAGAAGAAAGTGTATTCTGTTGTTTTTGGATGGAATGTCCTTTAAATATCAATTATGTCCGTCTTGTTTAATGTGTCATTTAAAGCTTGTGTTTTCTTATTTATTTTCATTTTGGATGATCTGTCCATTGGTGAAAGTGGGGTATTAACTTCCCCTACTTTGATTGTGTTACTGTTGATTTCCCCTTTGATGCCTGCTAGCTTCTGCCTTATGTATTTAGGTGCTCCTATGTTGGATGCATAAATATTTACAATTGTTATATCTTCTTCTTGGATTGATCCCGTGATCATTATGCAATGTCCTTCTTTGTCTCTTGTAATAGTCCTTATTTTAAAGTCTATTTTGTCTGATATGAGTGTTACTACTCCAGGTTTGTTTTGATTTCCATTTGCATGGAATAACTTTTTCCATCCTCTCACTTTCAGTCTTTATGTGTCCCTAGGTCAGAAGTGGGTCTCTTGTAGACAGCATTTGGTTGGAGCCTTTAATCCATTTACATTTAAGGTAATTATCAATATGTATGTTCCTATTACCATTTTCTTAAGTGTTTTGTGTTTGTTCTTGTAGGTCTTTTCTTTCTCTTGTGTTTCCTGCCTAGAGAAGTTCCTTTAACATTTGTTGTCAAGCTGGCTTGGTGGTGGTGATTTCTCATATATTTCACTTGTCTGTAAAGGTTTTTATATCTCTGTCGAATCTGAATAAGATCTTGGCTGGATAGAATAATCTTATTTGTAAATTTTTCCCTTTCATCACTTTAAATCTGTCCTTCCACTTCCTTGTGGCTTGCAGATTTTCTGCTGATAGATCAGCTGTTAACCTTATGGGGATTCGCTTGTGTATCATTTGTTGCTTTTCCCTTGCTGCTTTTAATTTACTTTTTGTAGTTAATTTTTGATAGTTTGATTAATATATGTCTTGGCATGTTTCTCCTTGGATTTATTGTGTATGGGACTCTCTGCTCTTCCTGGACTTGATTATTTCCTTTCCCATATTAGGGAAGTTTTCAACTATAATCTCTTCAAATATTTTCTCAGTCCCTTTCTTTTTCTCATCTTCTTCTGGGACCCCTATAATTCTAATATTGATGCATTTAATGTTGTTCCAGAAGCCTCAAGACTCCTCATTTCTTTTCATCCTTTTTTCCTTATACCTCTCTGTGATAGTTATTTCCACTCTTTTATCTTCCAGGTCACTTATCTGTTCTTCTGCATCAGTTATTCTGCTCTTGATTCCTTCTGGAGACACTTTTTGTGTTATTCCTCACTGTTTGTTTGTTCTTTATTTCTTCTAGGTCCTAGTTAAACGTTTCTTGTATTTTCTCCATTCTATTTTCAAGATTTTGGATCATCTTTACTATTTACTCTGAATTTTTTTTGTAGACTGCCCACTTCCTCTTCATTTGTTTGTTCTGGTGGGTTTTTATTTTGCCGTTTCATCTGCTGTTTATTTCTCTGTCTTCTCATTTTGCTTAACTTACTGTGTTTGGGGTCTCCTTTTCACAGTCTGCAGGTTTGTAATTCCCATTGCTTTTGGTGTCTCCCCCCAGTGTGTAAGGTTTGTTCAGTTGGTTGTGTAGGCTTCCTGGTGGATGGCACTGGTGCCTGTGTTCTGTTGGATGAGGCTTTATCTTGTCTTTCTTGTGGGCAGGACCGTGTTCAGTTATGTGTTTTTGGTTGTCTGTGAACTTATTATGATTTTAGGCAGCCTTTCTGCTGATGGGTGTGGTTGTCTTCCTGTCTTGCTAGTTATTTTGTATGGGGTGTCCAGTACTGGAGCTTGCTGGTTGTTGAGTGTTGCTGGGTGTTATGGTTGAGATGGAGATCTTTGGGAGAGCTCTCGCTGATTGATATTACCTGGGGCCAGGAAGTCTCTGATCATCCAATATCCTGAACTCGACTCACCCACCTGAGAGTCTGTGGTCTAACACCTGGTCAGAGCACCAAGACCCTGTCAGCCACATGGCACAGTAGAAAATGTAGAAAACAATGAAAGAAAGAAAAATAAAATAAAGTTATTAAAATAAAAATTAAAAAAATCTATTATTAGAATTAAAAAATAAAGTAATAACAAAAAAAAGAGAACAACCAAAACAATAAACAAATCCACCAATGATAACAAGCGCTACAATCTAAACTAAGATAAACATATAAATCAGAAACTAGTCAGTTATATACAGCAAATCCCAAGTCTATAGTTGCTCCCAAAGTCCACTGCCTCAATTTTGGGATGATTTGTTGTCTATTTAGGTATTCCACAGATACATGGTACATCAAGTTGATTGTGGAGATTTAATCTGCTTCTCCTGAGGCTGCATGGAGGAATTTCCCTTTCTCTTCTTTGTTTGCACAGCTCCTGGGGTTCAGCTTTGGAGTTGGCCCTGCCTCTGCATGTAGGTTGCCCTCTGCTGTCTGTTCTTTGCCCAGACAGGAAGGGGTTAAAAGAGCAGCTGATTAGGGGTTTTTGCTTCACTCAGGCTGGAGGGAGAGAAGGGTATGGGATGTGGGGCAAGCCTTTGGCGGCAGAGGGCAACATGACGTTGCAACAGCGTGAGGCGGACTTTGTGTTCTCCTGGGGAAGTTGTCCCTGGACCATTGGACACTGGCAGTGGCGGGCTGCACAGGCTCCCAGGAGCAGAAGTGTGGGTAGTGACTTGTGCTTGCACACAGGATTCTTGGTGGCTGCAGCAGCCACATTAGCATTTCATGCCTGTCTCTTGTGTTCGCCCTGATATCCATGGCTCACGCCCATCTCTGCAGCTCGCTTAGGCAGTGCTCTGAATCTCCTCTCCTCACACACCCTGAAACAATGGTCTCTTGACTCTTAGGCAGTTCCAGAATTTTTCCTGGATTCCCTTATGGCTAGCTGTGGTGCACTAGCCCCCTTCAGGTTGTATTCTTGCAGCCAACCCCTGTCCTCTCCCTGGGGTCTTGCCTCCGAAGCCTGAGCCTTGGGTCCCTGTCCCCACCTGCCCTGGCAGGTGAGCAAAACAGCCTCTTAGGCTGGTGAGTGCTGGTCAGCTCTGATCCTCTGTGCAGGAATCTCTCCACTTTGCCCTCTGCACTCCTCTTGCTGCACTCTCCTCTGTGGCTCTGAAGTTTCCCCTCTGCCCACCCCCCGTCTCTGCCAGTGAAGGGGCTTCCTAGTGTGTGGAAACTTTTCCTCCTTCACAGCTCCCTCCCAGAGGTGCAGGTCCCATCCCTATTCTTTTGTCTCTTTTTTTTCTCTTTTCTTTTGCCCTACCCAGGTATGTGGGGAGTATCGTACCTTATGGGAAATCTGAGGTCTTCTGCCAGTGTTCAGTAGGTGTTCTGTATGAGTTGTTCCACACGTAGATGTATTTCTTATGTATTTGTGGGTAGGAAGGTGATCTCTATGTCTTATTCCTCTGCCATAATGAAGGTCCTTGGTTATCCATTATAAATATAGCACTGTGTGCATGTCAATCCCAAACTCCCTAACTGCCGCTCCCACAACCTTTCCCCCAGTAACCATAAGTTTGTTATCTACATCTGTGAGTCTGTTTGTGTTTTGTAAATAAGTTCATCTGTATCATTTTATAAGATTCCACATATAAGTGATATCACAAGATATTTCACTTTCTCTGTCTGAGTTACTTCAATCCATATAACAATATCTAGATCCATCCATGTTGCTCTAAATGGCATTATTTCATTCTTTTTAATGGCTGAGTAATATTCTATTATATATATATGTACCACTTCTTCTATATCCATTCCTCTGTCAATGGATATTTAGGTTGCCTCCATGTCTTGATAATTGTAAACAGTTCTGCAATGGACATTGGGGTGCATGTATATTTTCGGACCATGTTTTTCTCTGGATATACAGCCAGGAGTGGTATTGCAGGATCATATGATAGCTCTATTTTTAGCTTTTAAAGGAACCTCCGTACGCTTCTCCATAGGGGCTCTACCAATTAAATTCCCACAAAAAGTATAGGAGGGTTCCCTTCTCTCCACACCCTCTCCAGCATTTATTGTTTGTGAATTTTTTGTTGATAGACATTTTGATTGGTGTGAGGTGATATCCCCTTATAGTTTTGATTTAAATTTCTCTAATAATTAGCAATATTGAACATGTTTTCATGTGCCTCTTGGCTCTCTATATGTTTTCTTTGGAGAAATGTCTATTTGGGTTTTCTGCCCATTTTTTCATTGGGTTTATTGTTTTGATGATATTAAGCTGCATGAGCTGTTTGTAAATTTTAGGGACTAATCCCTTGTTGGTCACATCATTTGCATATATTTTCTCCCATTCTGTGGGTTGTCTTTTCGTTTTGTTTATAGTTTCCTTTGCTGTGCAAAAGGTTTTGAGCTTAATTAGGTCCCATTTGTATATTTCTCTTTTATTTCCATTACTCTGGGTGATGGATCGAGAAAGACATTGCTGCAATTTATGTTAGAGAATGCACTGCCTATGTTTTCCTCTAAGAGTTTTATAGTTAGTGTCTGCTCTCACATTTAGGTCTTTAATCCATTTTGAGCTTATTTTTGTGTATGGTGTTAAAGAATGTTCTAATTTCATGTTTTTACACGTAGCTGTCCAGTTTTCCCATCACCATTTATTGAAAAGACTGTCTTTCCTCCATTGTATCAATATAGTCTTGCCTCCATTGTCATAGATTAATTGACCATAGGTGTGTTGGTTTATTTATGGGATTTCTGTTCTGTTCTATTGATCTATATTTCTATTTTTGTGCTGGTACAATACTGTTTTGATGACTATAGCTTTGTAGTATAGTCAGAAGACAGGGAGCCTGATTCCTCCAGTTCCATTCCATTCCAATCTTCTCAAGATTGCTTTGGCTATTTGTGGTCTTTTGTGACTCCATAATTATTTTAAAGTTTTTTGTTCTAGTTCTGTGAAAAATGCTATTGGTAACCTCATAGTGATTTCATTGAATCAGTACATTGCCTTCGGTAATATAGTCATTTCAACAATATTGATTCTTACAATCCATGAACGTGGTATATCTGCCCATCTGCTTGTGTCATCTTCAATTCCTTTCATCAGCGTCTTATAGTTTTTGGAGGGCAGTTCTTTTGTCTCCTTATGTAGGTTTATACCTAGGTATTTTATTCTTTTTCATTGCAATGGTAAATGGGATCATTACTTGAATATCTCTTTCAGATTTTTCAACATTAGTGTATAGGAATGCAAGAGATTTCTGTGCATTAATTTTCTACCCTGCTAGTTTACCAAATTCATTGATTAGTTCTTTAATTGCTAGTGTATAATAATGCAACAGATTTCTGTGTATTAATTTTGTAACCTGCAAATTAACCAAAGTCTTTGATGAGCTCTACTAGTTTTCTGGTAGCGTCTTTAGGATTTTCTATGTATAGTGTCATGCCATCCATAAATAGTAACAGTTTTACTAATTTTTTTCCACTTTGGATTCCTTTTATTTCTTTTTCTTCTATGATTGCCATAGCTAGGACTTCCAAAACTATGGTGAATAAAAGTGGCAAGATTGGACATCCTTGTCTTGTTCCAGATCTTAGTGTAAATGTTTTCAGTTTTTCACCACTGAGAATGATGTTTGCTGTACGTTTGTCATATATGGCCTTTATCATGTTGAGATAGCTTCCCTCTATACCCACTTTCTGGAGAGATTTTATCATAAATCGGTGTTGAATTTTGTCAAAGGTTTTTTCTGCATCTATTGAGATGATCATATGGTTTTAATTCTTCAAATTGTTGAAGTAGTGTATCACACTGATTGCTTCGTGGATATTGAAGAATCCTTGCATCCCTGGGATATCCTACTTGATCATGATGTATGATTTTTTAATGTATTGTTGGATTCAGATTGCTAGTGTTTTGAGGATTTTTGCATCTATGTTCATCAGTGATATTGACCTGTAATTTTTCTGTGTGTGTGTGTGTGTGTGTGTGTTGTCTTCATCTGCTTTTGGTATCTGGGTGATGGTGGCTTCATAGAATGAGATTGGGATTTTTACTTCCTCTGCAATTATATGGAATAGTTTCAGAAGGATAGCTCTTCCCTAAATATTTGATAGAATTCACCTGTGAAGCTGTAAGATCTTGGACTTTTGCATATTGGGAGTTTTATAATCACAGTTTCAATTTCAGTGCTTTTGATTGGTCTGTTCATATTTTCTATTTCTTTCTTGTTCAATCTTGGAAGGTTGTACTTTTCTAAGAATTTGTCCATTTCTTTCAGGTTGTCCTTTATATTGGCATAGAGTTGTGTCTAGTCGCCTCTTTTTATACTTTGTATTTCTATGGTGTTTGTTGTAACTTCTCCTTTTTTATTTCTAATTTTATTGATTTGATTCCTCAACCTTTTTTTCTTGATTGATCTGTCTAAAGGTGGATCAAATTTGTTTATCTTTTCAAAGATTCAGCTTTTAGTTTTACTGATCGTTGCTATTGTTTTCTTTGTCTCTATTTCTGCTCTCATCCTTAAGATTTCTTTCTTTCTAATAAACTTAGGTTTTGTTTCTTCTTTCTCTAGTTGCTTTAGGTGTGAGGTTAAGCTGTTTATTTGAGACTTTTCTTGTTTCCTGAGGTAAGATTTTATTGCTATAAACTTCCCTCTTAGAAAATCTTTTGCTGCATCCCATAGGTCATTGTGCTTTCATTTTCTTTTTTTAAACAACTTTATTGCAGTATAATTATTTTAAAATGGTATGTTAGTTTCTGTTTTATAACAAGGTGAATCAGCTATACATATACATATATCCCCATATCAAATCACTCTTGCTTTTCCCTTCCACCCACCCTATCCCACCTCACTAGGTGGTCACAAAGCACGGAGATGATCTCCCTGTACTATGTGGCTGCTTCCCACAAGCTATCTATTTTACATTTTGTAGTGTATATATGTATATGCCACTCTCTCATTTCGTTCCAGCTTACCCTTCCCCTCCCAATGTCCTCAAATCCATTCTCTATGTCTAAGTGTTTTTCTTGTCCTGCCCATAGGTTCAACAGAAACATTTTTCTTTTTTTTTAGACTCCATATATATGTGTTAACATATGGTATTTGTTTTCCACTTTCTGACTTACTTCACTCTGTATGACAGACTCTAGGTCCATCCAACTCACTACAAATATCACAATTTCATATATATTAATGGCTGAGTAATATTCCATTGTATATAAGTGCCACATTTCTTTATGCATTCATCTATTGATGGACACTTAGGTTGCTTCCATGTCCTGGCTATTGTAAACTGAGCTGCAATGAACATTGTCGTACATGACCCTTTTTGAATTCTGGTTTTCTCAGGGTATATCCAGTAGTGGGATTGCTGGGTCGTATGGTAGTTCTAATTTTAGTTATTTATGGAAACTCCATAGTGTTCTCCATAGTGGTGGAATCAGTTTATATTCCCACCAACAGTGCAAAAGGGTTCCATTTCTTTTTTTTAACATCTTTATTAGAGTATAATTGCTTTACAATGGCATGTTAGTTTCTGCTTTGTAACAAAGTGAATCAGTTATACATATACATATGTCCCCATATCTCTTCCCTCTTGCATCTCCCTCCCTCCCACCCTCCCTATCCCACGCCTCTAGATGGTCACAAAGCACTGAGGTGATCTACCTGTGATATGTGGCTGCTTCCCACAAGCTATCTATTTTACATTTGGTGGTGTATATATGACCATGCCACTCTCTCAATTTGTCCCAGCTTACCCTTCCCCCTACCCATATCCTCAAGTCCGTTCTCTAGTAGTTCTGGATCTTTATTCCCATCTTGCCCCTAGGTTCTTAGGACCTTTTTTTTTTCTTTTTTTAGACTCCATATATATTTGTTAACATATGGTATTTGTTTCTCACTTTCTGACTTACTTCACTCTGTATGACAGACTCTAGGTCTATCCACCTCACTACAAATAACTCAGATTTGTTCCTTTTTTGGGGGGGAGGGGTTATGCGGGCCTCTCCCTGTTGTGGCCTCTCCCGTTGCAGAACACAGGCTCCGGACACACAGGCCCAGTGGCCATGGCTCATGGGCCCAGCCACTCCGCGGCATGTGGGATCTTCCTGCACCGGGGCATGAACCTGTATCCCCTGCATCGGCAGGCAGATTCTCAACCACTACACCACCAGGGAAGCCCAGATTTGTTCCTTTTTATGGCTGAGTAATATTCCATTGTATATATGTGTCACTTCTTCTTTATACATTCATCTGTTGATGGACACTTAGGTTGCTTCCATGTCCTGGCTGTTGTAAATAGAGCTGCAATGAACATTTTGGTACGTGACTCTTTTTGAATTATGGATTTCTCAGGATATATGCCCTGTAGTGGGATTGCTGGGTCTTATGATAGCTCCATTTGTAGTTTTTTAAGGAAACTCCATACTGTTCTCCATAGTGGCTATATCAATTTAAATACCCACCAACAGTGCAAGGGGGGTCCCTTCTCTCTACACTTTCTCCAGCAATTATTTTTTATAGATTTTTTGATGATGGCCATTCTGACCGGTGAGAGATGATATCTCATTGTAGTTTTGATTTGCATTTCTCCAATTATTAATGATGCTGAGCATTCTTTTATGTGTTTGTTGGCAATCTGTATATTTTCTTTGGAGAAATGTCTATTTAGGTCTTCTGCCCGTTTGTGGATTGGGTTGTTTGTTTTTTTGATATTGGGCTGCATGAGTTGCTTGTATGTTTTGGAGATTAATCCTTTGTCAGTTGCATCATTCGCAAGTATTTTCTCCTATTCTGAGGGTTGTCATTTGGTCTTATTTATGGTTTCCTTTGCTGTGCAAAAGCTTTTAAGTTTCATTAGGTCCCATTTGTTTATTTTTGTTTTTATTTCCATTTCTCTATGTTTTTATTTCCATTTCTCAAGATCAAAAATGATCTTGCTATGATTTATGTCATAGAGTGTTCTGTCTATGTTTTCCTCTAAGGGTTAGATGGTTTCTGGCCTTATATTTAGGTCCTTGATCCATTTTGATTTTATTTTTGTGTATGGTGTTAGGGAGTGTTCTAATTTCATTCTTTTACATATAGCTGTCCGGTTTGCCCACCACCACCTATTGAAGAGGCTGTCTTTTCTCCATTGTGTATTCTTGCCTTCTTTATCAAAGATAAGGTGACCATATGTGCGTGGGTTCATATATGGGCTTTCTATCCTGTTCCATTGATCTATATTTCTGTTTTTGTGCCAGTACCATACTGTCTTCATTACTGTAGCTTTGAAGAATAGTCTGAAGTCAGAGAGCCTGATTCCTCGAGCTCCATTTTTTTTCTCAAGCTTTCTTTGGCTATTCGGGGTCTTTTGTGATTCCATACAAATTGTGAAATTTTCTGTTCTACTTCTGTGAAAAATGCCATTGGTAGTTTGAAAAGGATTGCATTGAATGTGTAGATTGCTTTGGGTAGTAGAGTCATTTTCACAATGTTGATTCTTCCAATCCAAGAACATGGTATATCTCTCCATCTATTTGTATAATCTCTATTTTCTTTCATCAGTGTCTTATAATTTTGTGCATACAGGTCTTTTGTCTCCTTACGTAGGTTTATTCCTAGATATTTTATTCCTTTTGTTGCAG
>NC_041234.1:35454816-35479446 GCF_002837175.3 Physeter macrocephalus | reverse complement strand
GTATAGGAATGCAAGAGATTTCTGTGCATTAATTTTGTATCCTGCTACTTTACTCAATTCATTGATTAGCTCTAGTAGTTTTCTGGTAGCATCTTTAGGATTCTCTATATATAGTATCATGTCATCTGCAAACAATGACACCTTTACTTCTTCTTTCCACTTTGGATTCCTTTTATTTCTTTTTCTTCTCTGATTGATTTGGCTAAAACTTCCAAAACAATGTTGAATAATAGTGGTGAGAATGTACAACCTTGCTTTGTTCGTGATCTTAGTGGAAATGGTTTCAGGTTTTCACCACTGAGAACGATGTTGGCTGTGGGTTTGTCATATATGGCCTTTCTTACATTGAGGAAAGTTCCCTCTATGCCTACATTCTGGAGGGTTTTTATAATAAATATGTGTTGAATTTTGTCATAAACTTTCTCTGCTTCTATTGAGATGATCATATGGTTTTTCTCCTTCTGCATCGGCAGGCAGACGCGCAACCACTGCGCCACCAGGGAAGCCCTCTCCTTCAGTTTTTTACTATGGTTTATCACACTGAATTATTTGTGTTTATTGAAGAATACTTGCATTCCTCAGATAAACCCCACTTGATCATAATGTATGATCGTTTTAATGTGCTGTTGCATTCTGTTTGCAGGAATTTTGTTGAGGATTTTTGCATTTATGTTCATCAGTGATAATGGCCTGTAGTTTTCTTTCTTTGTGACATCTTGGTCTGATTTGGGTATGAGAGTGATGGTGGCCTCGTAGAATGAGTTTGGGAGTGTTCCTCCCTCTGCTCTCTTTTGGAAGAGTTTGAGAAAGATAGGTGTTAGCTTTTATCTAAATGTTTGATGGAATTCACCTGTGAAGCCATTTGGTCCTGGGCTTTTGTTTGTTGGAAGATTTTTAATCACAGTATCAATTTCAGTGCTTGTGATTTGTCTCATCACATTTTCTCTTTCTTCCTGGTTCACTCTCGGGCGGTTGTGCATTTCTAAGAATTTGTATGTTTCTTCCAGTTTGTCGATTTTATTGGCATATAGTTGCTTGTAGTAATCTCTCATGACCCTTTGTATTTCTGCAGTGTGAGTTGTTACTTCTCCTTTTTCATTTCTAATTGTATTGATTTGAGTCTTCTCCCTTTTTTCCTTGATAAGTCTGGCTAATGGTTTATCAATTTTGTTTATCTTCTCAAAGAACCAGCTTTTAGCTTTATTGATCTTTGCTATCATTTTCTTCATTTCTTTCTCATTTATTTCTGACCTGATCTTTATGATTTCTTTCCTTCTGCTAACTTTGGGGTTTTTTTGTTTTTTTTTTCTCTAATTGCTTTAGGTGTAAGTTAGGTTGTTTATTTGTGATGTTTCTTCTATTTTTTATTTTTTTGTGTGTGTGTGGTACATGGGCATCTCATTGTTGTGGCCTCTCCCATTGCAGAGCACAGGCTCCGGACACGCAGGCACAGTGGCCATGGCTTACGGGCCTATCTGCTCAGTGGCATGTGGGATCTTCCTGGAACGGGTCACGAACCCGTGTCCCCTGCATTGGCAGGCGGACTCTCAACCACTGCACCACCTGGGAAGCCCCCTGTTTCTTCTTTTTAAAGATAGGCTTGAGTAGCTATAAACTTCCTTCTTAGAACTGCTTTTGGTGCATCCCATAGGTTTTGGGTTGTTGTGTTTTCATTGTCATTTGTTTCTAGGTATTTTTTGAATTCCTCTTTGATTTCTTCAGTGATCTCTTGGTTATTAAGTAGTGTGTTTTTTAGCCCCCATGTGTTTGTATTTCTTACAGCTTTTTCCTGTAATTGATATCTAGTCTCATAGCATTGTGGTCAGAAAAGATAGTTGATACAATTTCAATTTTCTTAAATTTACCAAGGCTTTATTTGTGACCCAAGATATGATCTATCCTGCAGAATTTTCCATGAACACTTGAGAAGAATGTGTATTCTGTTGTTTTTGGATGGAATGTCATATAAATATCAATTAACTCCATCTTGTTTAATCTATCATTTAAAGCTTGGGTTGCCTTATTTATTTTCATTTGGATCATTGTACATTGGGGAAAGTGCGGTGTTAAAGTTCCCTACTATCATTGTGTTCCTGCCGTTTTCCCCTTTTATGGCTGTTATTATTTGCCTTATGTATTGAGGTGCTCCTATGTTGGGTGCATAAATATTTACAATTGTTATATCTTCTTCATGGATCAATCCCTTGATCATTATGTCGTGTCCTTCTTTGTCTCTTGTAATAGTTTTTATTTTAAAGTCTATTTTGTCTGATATGAGAATTCTGAAGTGGGTCTCTTGTAGACAGCACATATATGGATCTTGTTTCTGTATCCATACAGCCAGTCTATGTCTTTAGATTGGAGCATTTAATCCATTTACATTTAAGGTAATTATCGATATGTATGTTCGTATTACCATTTTCTGAATTGTTTTGGGTTTATTATTGTAGGTCTTTTCCTTCTCTTCTGTTTCCTGGCTAGTGAAGTTCCTTTAGCATTTGTTGTAAAATTGGTTTGGTGGTGCTGAATTCTCTTAGCTTTTGCTTGTCTGTAATGATTTTAATTTCTCTGTGAAATCTGAATGAGGTCCTTGCTGCATAGAGTAATCATGGTTGTAAGTTTTTCTCCTTCATCAGTTTAAATATGTCCTCTCACTGCCTTCTGGCTTGCAGAGTTTCTGCTGAAAGATCAACTGTTAAACTTATGGGGATTCCCTTATGTGTTATTTTTTGTTTGTATTTAATTTTTGATAGTTTGATTAATATGTGTTTTGGCGTGTTTCTCCTTGGATTTATCCTGTATGGGAATCTCTGTGCTTCCTGGACTTGATTAACCATTTCCTTTCCCATATTAGGGAAGTTTTCAACTATAATCTCTTCAAATATTTTCTCAGTCCCTTTCTTTTTCTCTTCTTCTTCTGGGACCCCTATAGATCAAATGTTCGTGCATTTAATGTTTTCCCTGAGGTCTCTGAGACTGTCCTCAATTCATTTCATTCTTATTTCTTTATTTTGCTCTACAGTAGTTATTTCCACTCTTTTATCTTCCAGGCCACTTATTCATTCTTCTGCTTCAGTTATTCTGCTGTTGATCCCTTCTAGAGAATTTTTAGTTTCATTTATCGTGTTGTTCATCACTGTTTGTTCACTCTTTAGTTCCTCTAGGTCCTTGTTAAACGTTTCTTGTATTTTCTCCATTCTGTTTCCAAGATTTTGGATCATCTTTACTAACATTATTCTGACTTCTTTTTCAGGTAGACTGCCTATTTCCCCTTCATTTGTTAGGTCTGGTGGGTTTTTGCCTTGCTCTTTCTTCTGCTGTGTGTTTCTCTGTCTTCTCATTTTACTTAACTTACTGTGTTTTTTGTCTCCTTTTTGCAGCCTGCAGGTTAACAGTTTCCATTGTTTTTTGTGTCTGGCCCCAGTGGCTAATGTTCTTTCAGTGGGTTTTTTGTGCTTCCTGGTGGAGAAAACTGGTGCCTGTGTTCTGGTGGATGAGACTGGATGTTGTCTTTCTTGTGGGCGTGTCTACGTCTGGTGGTGTGTTTTCTGGTGTCTGTGGCCTTATTGTGAATTTAATCAGCCTCTATGTTAATGGATTGGGTTGTATTCCTGTCTTTCTAGATGTTTGGCTTAGGGTGTCCATCACTGTAGCTTGCTGGTCGTTGAGTGGAGCTGGGTTTTGGCTTTGAGGTAGAGATCACTGGGAGATTTTTGCTGTTTGATATTACATGGAGCTAGGAAGTCTCTTGTGGACCAATGTTCTGAACTTGGCTCTCACATCTCAGTGGCACAAACCTGATGCCTGGCTGGAGTGCCAAGAGCCTGTCCTCCACACGGCTCATAATAAAAGGGAAAAAAGAAAGAAAGAAAGAAAGAAAGAAAGAAAGAAAGAAAGAAAGAAAGAAGATAAAATAAAATAAAGTTATTAAAATAAAAAATAATTATCCAGAGAAAAAACCATTTTTTTACAAAACAAATGGATAGACAGAACCCTAGGACAAATGGTGAAAGCAGTGTTATACAGACAAAATCACACACAGAAGCATACACATACACACTCACAAAAAGAGGAAAAGGGAAAAAATATATATATCACTGCTCCCAAAGTCCACCTCCTCAATTTCGGATGATTCGTTGTCTATTCAGGTATTCTACAGATGCAGGGTACATCAAGTTGATTGTGGAGATTTAATCTGCTGCTCCTGAGGATGCTGGGAGAGATTTCCCCTTCTCTTCTTTGTTCGCACAGTTCCCAGGTTTCAGCTTTGGATTTGGACCCACCTTTGAGTGTAGGTCACCTGAGGGCATCTATTCTTTGCTCATACAGGACGGGGTTAACGTTGCAGCTGATTCGGGGGCTCTGGCTCTCTCAGGCCGGGGAGAGGGGAAGGTACGGTTGGGGGGTGAACCTACAGCAGCAGAGACTGACGTGATGTTGCACCTGCCTGAGGCGTGCAGTGCATTCTCCCGGGGAAGTTGTCCCTGGGTCATGGGACCCTGGCAGTGTTGGGCTGCATAGGCTCCCGGGATGGGAGGTGTGGATAGGGACTTGTGCTTGCACACAGGATTCTTGGTGGCTGCAGAAGCAGCCTGAGCATCTCATGCCCGTCTCTGGTGTCCGTGCTAATAGCTGAGTTTCACATCTGTCTCTGGAGCTCATTTAAGCGGCCCTCTTAATCTCCTCTCCTCAGGCACCATGAAACAAAGAGGCAAGAAAAAGTCTCTTGCCTTTCGGCAGCTCCAGACCTTTTCCCGGACTCCCTCCTTGCTAGGTGTGGTGCACTAGTCCCCTTCAGGCTGTGTTCATGCAGCCAACCCCAGTCCTCTCCCTGGGATCCTACTGAAGCCCGAGCCTCATCTCCCAGCCCCCACCCATCCCGGCGAGTGAGCAGACAAGCCTCTCGGGCTGGTGAGTGCTGGCGGGCACTGATCATCTGTGCTGGCATCTCTCCACTTTGCCCTCCACATCCCTGTTGCTGCACTCTCCTCCGGGGCTCTGAGGCTTCCCCCCTCTGCCTCCCGCAGTCTCAGCACACGAAGGGCCTTCCTAGTGTGTGGAAACCTTTCCTCCTTCACAGCTCCCTCCCACTGGTGCAGGTCCCGTCCCTATTCTTTTTTTTTTTTCAGTACGCGGGCCTCTCCCGTTGCGGAGCACAGGCTCCAGACGTGCAGGCTCCAGACACGCAGGCTCAGCGGCCACAGCTCACGGACGCAGCTGCTCCGCGGCATGTGGGATCTTCCCGGACCGAGGCACGAACCCGCGTCTCCTGCATCGGCAGGCGGACTCTCAACCACTGCGCCACCAGGGAAGCCCCCATCGTCCCTATTCTTTTGTCTCTGTTTTTTCTTTTTTCTTTTGCCTTGCCCAGGTTCGTGGGCAGTTTCTTGCCTTTTGGGAGGTCTGAGGTCTTCTGCCAGCATTCAGTAGGTGTTCTGTAGGAGTTGTTACACATGTAGGTGCATTTCTGATGTATTTGTGGGCAGGAAGGTGATCTCTGCATCTTACTCTTCTGCTATCTTGAAGCTCCTCCCGAGGGTTCCCTTTCTGTACAACCTCTACAGCATTTAGTGTTTGTAGATTTTTTGATGATGGCCATTCTGATGGTGTGAGGTGATACCTCATTGTAGTTTTCATATGCATTTCTCTAATGATTAGTGATGTTGAGCATCCTTTTATGTGTTTGTTGGCAATCTGTATATCTTCCTTGGACAAATATCTATTTAGGTCTTCTACCGAACTTTGGATGTTTTTTTTTTTTTTGGTACTGAGCTGTATGATCTGTTTGTAAATTTTGGAGATTAATCCTTTGTGCTTTGCTTTTTTTTGCAAATATTTTCGCCCATTATGAGTGTTGTCTTTTTGTTTTGTTTATGGTTTCTTTTGCTGTGCAAAAGCTTGTAAGTTTCATTAGGTCCCATTTGTTTATTTTTGTTTTTATTTCCATTTCTCAAGGAAGTGGGTCAAAAAGGATGTTTCTGTGATTTATGTCATAGAGCATTCTGCCTATGTTTTCCTCTAAGAGTTTTATAGTGTCTGGTCTTACACTTAGGTCTTTAATCCATTATGAGTTTTTTTGTGTGTATGGTGTTTGGGAGTGTTCTAATTTCATTGTTTTATATGTAGCTGTCCAGTATTCCCACCACAACTTTTTGAAGAGGCTGTCTTTTCTCCACTGTATATTTCTGCTTACTTTGTCATAGTTTAGTTGAATACATGTGTGAGGGTTTATCTCTGGGCTTTCTATCCTGTTCCATTGATCGATATTTCTGTGTTTGTGCCAGTATCATACTGTCTGTATTACTGTAGCTTTGTAGTATAGTCTGACGTCAGGGAGCCTGTTTTGTCCAGCTCCATTTTTCTTTCTCAAGATCACTTTGGCTATTCGGTGTCTTTTGTGTTTCCATACAAATGGTGAAATTTTTTTTCTAGTTCTGTGAAAAATGCCATTGGTAGTTTGATAGGGATTGCATTGAATCTGTGGATTGCTTTGGGTAGTATAGTCATTTTCACAATGTTGATTCTTCCAATCCAAGAACATCAGCTATCTCTCCATTTGTTTGTATATTTTCTTTAATTTCTTTCATCATTGCCTTATAGTTTTCTGCATACAAGTCTTTTGTCTCCTTAGGTAGGTTTATTCCTAGGTATTTTATTCTTTTTATTACAGTGGTAAATGTTATTTTTTCCTTAATTTCTCTTTCAGACTTTTCATCATTAACATATAGGAATGCAAGAGATTTCTGTGCATTAATTTTGTATCCTGCTACTTTACCGTATTCATTGATTAGCTCTAGTAGTTTTCTGGTAGCCTCTTTAGGATTCTCTATGTATAGTATCATGTCACCTGCAAACAGTGACAGCTTTACTTCTTCTTTTTTCATTTGGATTTCTTTTATTTCTTTTTCTTCTCTGATTGCTGTGGCTAAAACTTCCAAAACTATGTTGAATAATAGTGGTGATTGCTGGCAACTGTGTCTTGTTCCTTATCTTAGTAGAAATGGTTTCAGTTGTTCACCTTTGAAAATGATGTTGGCTGTAGTTTTGTAATATATGACCTTTATTATGTTGAGGTAAGTTCCATCTATTTCTACGTTCTGGAGGGTTTTTATCATAAGTGGGTGTTGACTTTTGTCACAGGCTTTTTCTGTGTGTATTGTGATGATCATATGGTTTTTATTCTTCAGTTTGTTAATGTGATGTATCACATTGTTTGATTTGCGTGTATTGCAGATTCCTTGCATCCCTGGGATAAATACCATGTGATCATGTTGTATCATCCTTTTAATGTGTTTTTGGATTCTGTTTGCTAGTATTTTGTTGAGGATTTTTGCATCAATGTTCATCAGTGATTTTGGCCTGTAGTTTTTTTTGTGTGTGTGACATATTTTTCTTGTTTTGGTATCACAGTGATTGTGGTGTCATACAATGAGATTGGGAGTGTTTCTCGCTCTTCTACATTTTGGAAGAGTTTGAGAAGGATAGGTTTTAGCTCTTTTCTAAATATTTGATACAATTTGCCTGTGAAGCCATCTGGTCCTGGGCTTTTGTTTATTTGAAGATTGTAAATCACAGTTTCAACTTCAGTGCTTGTGATTTTTCTGTTTATATTTTCTAATTCTTCCTGGTTCAGTCTCAGAAACTTGTGCTTTTCTAAGAATTTGTCCATTTCTTCCAGGTTGTCCAGTTTATTGGCATATAGTGGCTTGCAGTAATCTCTTGTGATCCTTTGCATTTCTGCAGTGTCAGTGGTTACTTGTCCTTTTTCATTTCTAGTTCTATTAATATGAGTCTTCCCCCTTTTTTTCTTGATGAGTCTGCCTAATGGTGTATCTAATTTGTTTATGTTCTCAAAGAACAAGCTTCTAGTTTTATTGATCTTTGCTACTGTTTCCTTCATTTCTTTTTCATTTATTTCTGATCTGATCTTTATGATTTCTTTCCTTCTGCTAACTTTGGGGGTTTTTGTTCTTCCCTCTCTAATTGCTTTATGTGTAAGGTTAGGTTTCTTATTTGAGATGTTTCTTGTTTCTTGATGTAGGTTTGTATTGCTATAATCTTCCCTCTTAGAACTGCTTTTGCTGCACCCCAGAGGTGTTGGATTGTCATGCTTTCATTATCATTTGTTTCTAGGTATTTTTAAATTTCCTCTTTGTTTTCTTCCATTATCTCTTTGTTATTGAGTAGTGTATTCTTTACCCTCCATGTGTTTGTATTTTTTACAGATTTTTTTTCCTGGAATTGATATCTAGTCTATTAGTGTTGTGGTCAGAAAAAATACCTGATATGACTTCAATTTTCTTAAATTTAGCAAGGGTTCATTTGTGACACAAGATATTATCTATCCTGCAGAATGTTCCATGAGACGATATTTTATTCTGGTATTTTTGGATGGAATGTCCTATAAATATCAATTAACTTCATCTTCTTTAATGTATCATTTAAATCTTCTTTTTCCTAATTTATTTTCTTTTTGGATGATCTGTCCATTGGTGAAAGTGGAGTATTAAAGTGTCCTACTATGATTGTGTTACTGTCAATTTCCCCTTTTATGGCTGTTAATATTTACCTTATATTTTGGGGTGCTCTTATGTTGGGTACATAAATATTTACAATTGTTATATCTTCTTGGATGGATCCCTTGATCATTATGTAGTGTCCTTCTTTGTCTCTTGTAATAGTCTTTATTTTAAAGTCTATTTTTTCTGATATGAGAATTGCTACTCCAGGTTCCTTCTCATTTCCATTTGCATGGACAATATTTTTCCATCTCCTCACTTTCATTCTGTATGTGTCCCTACATCTGAAGTTGGTCTCTTGTACACAGGATATATATGGGTCTTGTTTTTGTATCCATACAGCCAGTCTATAACTTTAGGTTGGAGCATTTAATCCATTTACATTTAAGGTAATTATCAATATGTATATTCCTATTGCCATTTCCTTAATTGTTTTGTGTTTGTTAGTTTAGGTCTTTCCCTTCTCTTGCGTTTCCTGCCTAGGAAGTTCCTTTACCATTTCTTGTAATGCTGGTTTGGTGGTGGAGAATTCTCTTAGGTTTTGTTTGTCTGTAATGGTTTCAATTTCTCCGTCTAATCTGAAAGAGATTGTTGCTAGGTAGAGTAATCTTGGTTGTAACTTTCTTCCTTTCATCACATTAAATATGTCCTGCCACTCCCTTCTGGCTTGCAGAGTTTCTGCTGGAAGATCAGTTGTTAACCTTATGGGGATTCCCTTGTATGCTATTTTTTTTTCCTTGCTCCTTTTAATGTTTTTTCTTTGTATTTAATTTTTCATAGTTTGATTAATATGTGTCTTAGTGTGTTTATCATTGGATTTATCCTGCAAGGTGCTTTCTGTGCTTCCTGGACTTGATTAACTATTTCCTTTCCCATATTTGGGAAGTTTTCAACTATTATCACTTCAAATATTTTCTCTTTCCCTTTCTTTTTCTTTTCTTCTCTATGAACCCTATAATTCGAATGTTAATGCATTTAATGTTGTTCCAGAGGTCTCTGAGACTGTTCTCAATTCTTTTCATTCTTTTTTCTTTATTCTGCTCTGCAGTAGTTATTTCCACTCTTTTATTTTCCAGGTCACTTATCCGTTCTTCTGCCTCAGTTATTCTGCCATTGACTCCTTCTAGATAATTTTTAATTTCATTTATTGTTTTGTTCATCATGGTTTGTTTGCTATCTAGTTCTTCTAAATCCTTATTAAACATTTGTTGTATTTTCTCCATTCTATATCCACGATTTTGGATCATATTTACTATCATTACTCTGAATTGTTTTTCAGGTAGACTGCATATTTCCTCTTCATCTGCTTGGTCTCTTGGGTTTTTACCTTACTCCTTCCTCTGCTATGTGTTTCTCTGTCTTCTCATTTTGCTTAACTTACTGTGTTTGGTGTCTCCTTTTCCTTGGCTGCTTGTTCATAGTTCCCATTGTTTTTGGTGTCTGCTCACAGTGTGTAAGATTGGTTCAGTGGGTTGTGTAGGCTTCCTGATGGTGGGGACTAGTGCCTGTGTTCTGGTGGATGAGGCTGGATATTTTCTTTCTGGTCGGCAGGACCGTGTCTGGTGGTGTGTTTGGGGGTGTCTGTGACCTTATTATGATTTTAGGCAGCCTCTCTGTTAATGTTTGGGTTTGTGTTCCTGTCTTGCTAGTTGTTTGGTATAGTGTGTCCAGCACTGTAACTTGCTTGTTGTTGAGTGGAGCTGGGTCTTATGTTGAGATAGAGATCTGTGGGAGAGCTTTTGCTGTTTGATATTACATGCAGCCAGGAGGTCTCTGGTGGACCAAGGTCCTGAACTTCACTCTCCTACCTCAGAGGCACAGGTCTGACACCTGCCCGGAGCCCAAAGACACTGTCAGCCACATGGCTCAGAAGAAAAGGGAGAAAAATGGAAGAAAGAAAGAATAAAATAAAATAGTTATTAAAATAAAAAAATTATTATTAAAAATTTTTTAATTAAAAAAAGAAAAAAGCATAAATAAAGAAGAAAGTAACCAAACCAAAAAACAAATCCACCAATGATAACAAGTGCTAAAAACTATAGTTTTTAAAAAATGTAGAGGCAGAACCCTAGCACAAATGGTAAAAGCAAAGGTCTACAGACAAAATCACAGAAAGAAGCATACACATACACACTCACAAAAAGAGAAAAAGGAAAAATATATATATATAACTTTGCTCCCAAAGTCCACCACCTCAATTTTGGGATGATTCCTTGTCTATTCAGGTATTCCACAGATGCAGGGTACATCAAGTTGATTGTCGAGACTTAATCTGCTGCTCCTGAGGCCACTGGAGAGATTTCCCTTTCTCTTCTTTGTTTGCACAGCTCCTGGGATTCAGCTTTGGATTTGGCCACACCTCTGCGTTTGGGTCGCCTGAGGGCGTCTGTTTTTCACTCAGACAGGATAGGGTAAAGTAGCAGCTGATTAGGGGGCTCTTGCTCACTCTGGCTGGGGGGTGGGAGGGTTATGGGATTTGGGGTGAGCCTGAGGTGGCAGAGGCCAGTGTGACGTTGCAAGAGCCTGAGGTGTGCCTTGTGTTTTCCCGGGGATGTTGTCCCTGGATCAAGGGACCCTGGCAGTGGTGGGCTGTGCAGGCTCCTGGGAGGGTGAGTGTAGATAGTGACCTGTGCTTGCACACAGGCTTCTTGGTGGCTTCAGCAGCAGTCTTAGCGTTTCATGATCATATCTTGTGTCCATTCTGATAGCCACAGCTCACCCCTATCTCTGGAGCTCTTTTAGGCAGTGCTCTGAATCATCTCTCCTCACGCACACCAAAACAATGGTCTCTTGCCTCTTAGGCAGGTCCAGACATTTTCCCGGACTCCCTCCTGGCTAGCTGTGGTGCACTAGCCCCCTTCAGGCTGTGTTTACACAGCCAACCCCATTCCTCTCCCTTAGTTCTGACCTCTGAAGGTCAAGCCTCAGCTCCCAGCCCCCACCTGTCCCGGACTGTGGTTGAGCAGACAAGCCTCTTGGGCTGGTGAGTGCTGGTAGGCACCGATCCTCTGTGAGGGAATCTCTCTGCTTTGTCCTCTGCACACCTCCCTGTTGCTGCATTCTCCTCCGTGGTTCTCAAGCTTCCCTCCCTCCACCACCCATTTCCACCAGTGAAGGGGCTTCCTAGTGTGTGGAAACTTTTCCTCCTTCACAGCTCCCTTCCAGTGGTGCAGGTCCCATCCCTATTCTTTTGTCTCTGTTGTTTTCTTTTTTCTTTTGCCCTACCTACCTGGGTACATGGGGAGTTTCTCGTCTTCTGGGAAGTCTGAGGTCTTCTGCCAGCGTTCAGTAGGTGTTCTGTAGGAGTTGTTCCACATGTAGATGTATTTCTGATGTATTTGTGGGGAGGAAGGTGATTGCCATATCTTACTCTTCCGCCATCTTGAAGGTCTCCCCTCAAGTACTATTTTGAATGAAAGTGGCAAGTGTGGACATCCTTGTCTTGTTTCTGATCTTACAGGAAATGCTTTATGTTTTTCACCATTGAGAATGATGTTTGCTGTGGGTTTGTCATATACGGCCTTCATTATGTTGAGGTAGGTTCCCTCTATGTCCACTTTCTGGAGATTTTTATCATAAATGGGTGTTGAATTTTGTCAAAGTCCTTTTCTGTGTCTATTGAGATGATCATATGGTTTTTCTCCTTCAATTTGCTAATGTGGTGTATCACATTGATTGATTTGCATGTATTGAAGATTCCTTGCATCCCTGGAATAAATACCATTTGATCATGTTGTATTATCCTTTTAATGTGTTTTGGGATTCTGTTTGCTAGTATTTTGTTGAGGATTTTTGCATCTATGCTCATCAGTGATATTGGCCTGTCATTTTCTTTTTGTGTGGTATCTTTGGTTTTGTTATCAGGGTGATTGTGGCCTCATATATTGAGCTTGGGTGTATTCCTCCCTCTATAATTTTTTGGAAAAATTTGAGACAGATAGGTGTTAGCTGTTCCCTGCATGTTTGATAGAATTCACCTGTGAAGCCATCTAGCCCTGTAGTTTTGTTTGTTGGCATTTTAAAAATCATTGTTTCAATTTCAGTACTAGTGATTGGTCAGTTTATGTTTTCTATTTCATTCTGGCTCAGTCTTTGACAATTGTATTTTTCTAATAATTTGTCCATTTCTTCTAGGTTGCCCAGTTTATTGGCATGTAACTGTTTGTAGTAGTCTCTTACATTCGTTTGTATTTCTCTGGTGTCTGTTGTAACTTTTTCCTTTCTAGTTTTATTGATTTGAGCCTTCTCTCTTTTTTTCTTGAAGACTCTGGCTAAAAGTTTATCAATTCTGTTTATCTTTTCAAAGAACCAGCTTTCAGTTTCATTGATCTTTTCTACTATTTTCTTCATCTCTATTTCATTTATTTCTGCTCTGAACTTTTTGATTTCTTTCTTTCTCTTAACTTTGGGTTTTGTTTTTTCTTTCTCTGGTTGCTCTAGCTGTACGTTTAGGTTGTTTATTTGAGGTTTTACTTGTTTTCCTTTTTTGAGGTAAGATTATATTGCTATAAACTTCGTTCTTAGAACTGTGTTTGCTGCATCCCATAGATTTTGGATCTTCGTGTTTTTGTTCTCGTATGTCTCTAGGTATTTTTTGATTTTCTTTTAGATTTTATCAGTGATCCATTGGTTGTTTACTAGCATATTGTTTAACCTCCACGTTTTTGTGTTTGTTTTTTTTACAGTTCTTTTTTATCATTTATTCCTAGTCTTATAGCATTGTGGTCAGAAAAGATTCTTGATATGATTTCCAATTTTCTTAAATTTACCAAAGCTTTCTTTGTGGCCCAGCATGTGGTTTATCATGAAGAGTGTTCCATGTGCACTTGAGAAGAGTGTATTCTGTTGCTTTTGGATGGAAGTTCTACAAATATCAATTAAGTCCATCTGATCTGTGTCATTTAAAGGGCTGTATTTCCTTATTCATGTTCTTTCTGCATTATCTGTCCAGTGATGTAAGTAGGGTGTAAAAGTCCTCCACTATTATTGCATTAATGTTGGTTTCTCCCTTTTAGTCTGTTAGTATTTGCCTTATATATTGAAGTGCTCCTATGTTGGGTGCATATATATTTACAATTGTTATGTCTTCTTGGATTGATCCCTTGATCTTTGTGTAGTGTCCTCCTTTGTCTCTTGTAGCAGTCTTTATTTTAAAGTCTATTTTTTCTGATATGGGAATTGCTATTCCAGCTTTCTTTTTATTTCCATATGCCTGGAATACATTTTTCCTCCCTTCACTTTCAGTCTCTATGTGTCCCTAGATCTGAAGTGAGTCTCTTTTAGACACCATATAGATGGGTCTTGTTTTTATATTCATTTAGCCAGTCTCTGTCTTTTGGTTGTCTTTTGGAGCAACTAATCTGCTAACATTTAATGTAATTATCAATACGTATGTTCTTAATGCCAGTTTGTTAATTGTTTTGGATTTGCTTCTGTAGGTCTCTTTTCTTCTTGTCTTTTTTGTTCTCTTGTGATTTGATGACTACCTTTACTGTTGTGTTTGGATCGCTTTTTCTTTTTGTGTGTGTGTATCTCTTGTAGATTTTTGGTTTGTGATTCCCATGAGATTTTGATACAGCTGTCTATATATATTCAATACTGTTTTAAGTTGCTGGTCTCTTAATTTCCAATGCATTCTCAATATCCTGCATTTGTACTCTCTTCTTCTTATAACCGCTGGTTTTGATATCATGATTTGATATCATGATTTGATACCTTTACTGTATGTTTGCATTTATCAGAGAGCTGTCCCATTTGTAATTTTCGTGTTTCTACTTGTGTCCTTTTCTTTTCCACGTAGAGAAGTTCCTTTAGGATTTGTTGTGAAGCTGGTTTGGTGGTTCTGAATTTCTGTAGCTTTTGCTTATCTCTAAAGCTTTTGATTTCTTTGTCAAGTTTGAACGAGTGCCTTGCTGCATAGAGTATTCTTGGTTGCAGTTTTTTCCCTTTCATCACCTTATATCACGCCACTTCCTTCTGGCCTGCAGAGTTTCTGCTGAAAAATCTGCTGATAATCTTATGGGTTTTCCCTTGTAGTTTATTTGTTGCTTTTTTCTTGCTGCTTTTAATATTTTTCTTTGTATTTAGTTTTTGTTAGTCTGATTAATATGTGTCTTGGCATGTTTCTCCTTGGGTTTATCCTGTATGGAACTCTGTATGCTTCCTGTACTTGACTGACAACTTCCTTTCTGATGTTAGGAAAGTTTTCAACTATAATCTCATCAAATATTTTCTCAGGCCCTTTCCCATACTCTTCTTCTGGAACCCCTATAATTCGAATGTTGGTGCATTTAATGTTGTCCCAGAGGTCTCTGAGACTGTCCTCATTTCTTTTCTTTCTTTCTTACTTTTTTTCTTTTTATTCTGTTCTTTGGCACTGGTTTCCACCACTCTGTCTTCCTGGTCACTTAATTCTTTCTTCTGCCTCACTTCTTTTGTTACTGATTCCTTCTAGTGTATTTTTCATTTCAGTTATTGTATTGTTCATTTGTGGTTTTCTGGCATTTATATCTTGTAACTCTGTTAAACACTTCTTTTGTCTTCTCAATCCATACTTTCAGTCTTTTTCCAAGATCTTGGATCATTTAACTATCATTTCTCTAAATTCTTTTTCCGGTGGATTGCCTATCTTCCCTTGACTTAGTTGTTCTTGTGGGTTTTTTTCTTGGAAAATATTTTGATGTTGTCTCATTTTGTCTAACTTTCTGCGTGGTCTCCTTTCTGTGGGCTGCAGAATCGTACCTCCTCTTGCTTCTGGGGTATGTCCCCTGGTGGGTGAGGTTGGTCCTGGCACTCGGGCAGGCTTCCTGATGCAAGGGACAGGTGCCTGCCTATGGCGGGGGGTGGAGCTGGATATTGTCCCTCTGGTGAGCAGGGCTGTGTCACAGGGTGTGTTTAGAGGTGGCTATGAGCTCAGTATGCCTTTAGGTAGCCTGTCTGCTGATGGGCGAGGCTGTTTTCCTATCCTGCTGTTTGTTTGATCTGTGCCATTCCAGCAACGGAGCCTTAAGGCTGTTTGATAGGGCCAGATATTTGTTCCAAAATGGTGACCTCTGGAAGAGCTCACACTGATCAATATTCTCTGGCGCCTCTCCCACCAGTGTCCTTGCCCACCCAATGAGCCAAAGCTGATCCCCATCTCCCCAGGAGACCCTATAAAACCAGCAGGCAGGTCCAGCCCAAGCTCCTGTTGAGGTACCTCCTGTTGAGGTACCACTGTTGTGTCCCAGTATACATGAAAATTTGTGTGTGCCCTGCAAAAATGGAGTCTCTGTTTCGCCAGTCCTGTGGAATTCCTGTGCTCAAGCCCCACTGGACTTCAAAACCAAATGCACTGGTGGTTCCTCCTCTGGATGCCAGACCCTCAGGCTAGTGACCCTGACATGGGGCTCAGAATTCTCCCTCTTGGAGAAGGTCTGTGATATAATTATTTCCCATTTTGTAGGTCGCCCATGTGGCAGGTATGGGATTTGATTATGTCACAAAAGGGGCCCTCTTACAGTGTCATTGTGGCTTCTTCTTTTTCTTTGACTGTAAAATATATTTTTTTAGGTTCCACTCTTTTTTATCAATGATTGTTCTGCAGTTAGTTGTGATTTTGATGTTTTTGTGAGAAAAAGTGAGCTCAAGTACTTCTACTCTGCCATCTTATCTGGAAATGAGGGGCTGCTTTTAGTTTGGATGCCTGCTGCTTCTTTCCTCAGTGGGTCCTGCCCATTATCCCCTTGATAAGTGGTGTACAGGTGTGACAGCTCTTGTGCCCTCCTTGGATGCCCAGGGCAGTGCTTGGCATCTGCTCGCAGGTCTTATAGAAGTGGCTGTGGCCTGAGCACTCCTGGGACAGCAGGGGCAAAGCTTGGCGTCTGCTCCTGGGTCTTGTATGGGTGGCCATAGCCCATGCACTCACAGGACAGCGGGGGAAGCACTTGGCACCTGCTCACGTGTCTCATAGCAGTGGTAGCGGTCTGTGCCCAGCTCAGAATGGCAGTGGCTACTCTTGCCCATCCCTGGAGCTCCTGAAGGTGGTGCCCTGTTGCCTGAGAGTGCTCACAGGCAAAGAAGTTCTTATGGTGGCCCCATCCCTCTCCTCACATGCCCCCCAATAATGGTACATTGCCTCTATTGTGGGCCCAGGCTTCCTCTGAGTACACCCTCAGTTTCCACAGTCCAACCTCTTCAGGCTTTCTGCACAGCCAATCCTAATCCTCTCACTGGGCCTGACCTCTGAAGCCTGAGCTTCAGCACCAAGCCCCCACCAGTGCAAATGGAGGAGCATCTCAGCCTGGGGAGCACAAGTTGTTGATGCTGACCTTCTGTGCAGGTCACTGTCCATTTTGCCTTCCCACAAACTGGTTGCTATGCTCTCCTCCTAGGCTCCAAAGCACCCCCTCTATGCAGGTCGATCTCCCCACAAGTGAGGGTACTTCACAGTGTGCAGGAACATTTCCTCCTTCACAGCTCCCTCACGGGGGTACAGGCCCCACCCCGTTTCCTTTCTTTTTCTTTATTCTTTTGCCCTACCCATTTACATGGAGATTTTCTTGCCCTTTCAGAACCGTGAAGCCTTCTGTTGGCGTTCAGTAGAAATTCTCTGTGAATTGTTCCACTTGTATATGTGTTTTTAAGGTTTTGTGGGAGAGGTGAGTTCCACTTCCTACTCCTCTGCCATCTTGATCCCCTTCCCTGGTTGGAACATTTAATCCCTTTGCATTTAAGGTAATTATTGATATGTAGGTTCTTATTGCCTTTTTGTTATTAGTTTTGAATTAGTTTTTGCACGTCTTTTGTCTTACTTTTCTATTTCGTTCTCTCCTCTTGTGAATTGATGACTATCTTTAGTGTTACATTTGGATTACTTTGTCTTTTTTTGTGTCTGTATCTATTCTAGATTTGTGGTTTGCTGTTACCATGAGGTTTCGGTACAGCAGTCTATGTATATACATGATTGTTTTAAGTTGCTGATCTCTTAACTTAAATTCCCTGCATGTGTATTCTACTCCTCTCATGATTATTGGTTTAGATACGATATTTGTGTGTGGATGATTTTCTACCTTTACTGTATGTTTGCCTGTAGCGGTGAGATTTCCCATTTCATAGTTTTCTTGTTTCTAGTTGGGGCCTTTTCTTTTTCTCTTGGAGAATTTCCTTTAGCATTGGTTGTATAGCTGATTTGCTGGTGCTGAATTATTTTAGCTTTTGCTTGTCTGTAAAGCTTTTGATTTCTCCATCAAATCTGAATGAGAACCTTATTGGGCAGAGAATTCTTGGTTGTAGGTTTTTCCCTTTCATCACGTGACATATATCATGCCACTCCCTTCTGGCCTGTAGAGTTTCTGCTGAAAAATCAGCAGTTAACATTATAGGGGTTCCCTTGTATTTTATTTGTTGTTTTCCCTTCTTGCTTTTAATATTTTCCCTTTATCTTTAAATGTTGTCAATTTGATTATTATATGTCTCAGCATGTTCCTCCTTGGGTTGATCCTGTTGGTACTTTCTGCCCTTCCTTGACTTGTGTGACTACTTTCTTTCCCATGTTAGAGTAGTTCTCAGCTACTATCTCTTCAAATATCTTCTCTCACACTTTGTCTCTCTCTTCTCCTGCTGGGACCCCTATAATGTGAATGTCGATGCATTTCACATTGTCCTAGAGATCCCTTTAACTGTCCTCATATTTCTTCATACTTTTCTTCTTTATTTTTTTCCATGGCAGTGATTTCTACCACTCTGTCTACCAGCTCACTTATCCGTTCTTCTGCCTCATTTATTCTGCTTTTGATTCCTTCTAGTGTATTTTTCATTTCAGTTAGTGTATTCTTCAACTCTGGTTCTTTATTTTTTTCTAATCTTTGTTAAAAACTTCTTGTAAATTCTTTCTCTATACATCCATTCTTTTCCTGAGTTCTTAGATCATCTTTAAGATCATTACTCTGAACTCTTTCTTGGGTTGATTGCCTATCTCCATGTCACTTAGCTGTTCTTCTGGGGTTTTATCTTTTTCCTTTGTCTGGAACATGTTTCTCTGCCATCTCATTTTTGTGTAAACTTCTACTTGTAATTTTATGTGGATGGAAAGTTAGTTATGTTTCTTCATCATGGAGAAGTGGCCCTCTGCAAGGGATGTCCTATGTGTCCAAACAGTATGCTTCCCTCTCATCACACAAGGGCCAGGGATCAGCTGGTCCCAGGGTATGTTCTGGCTGTGTTTGCAGATCACTTCCACAGGCTGTGGAACTGCATATTTCTTCTTTCTTGTATTTTCCCCCTAGTGGGTGAGGCTGGTCTAGAGGATTGTGCAGACTTTCTGATGAGAGGGGCTGGTGCCCACCAACTGGAGGGTGGAGTTAAGTATTATCCCTCTGGTGGGCAGGGCCATGTCAAGGGGTATGTCTAGCAGTGGCTATGGGATCTAGAAGACTTTAGGCAGCCTGTCTTCTGATGGGTGGGGCTGTGTTCCTGCCCTGTTGGTTGTTTGGCCTGAGGCATCCCAGGACCAGAGCCTACAGGATCTTGAATGGGGCCAGGTCTTGGTGCAATTGTCCCAAGCAAGATATCAGCCTTCAGATGAGTAGTCCCATATATGTATTCCACCAGATTTTATGTCCCAAGAGAGCCACAGCAGCCCATTCTTCCCCAGTAGGCCCTCCAAGACCAACAGGTAGGTCTGGCCCAAGCTCCTATGAAGTCACTGCTTTGCCCTGGGTCCTGGTGCAAATGAGACCTTGTGTTCATCATCCAATATTGGAGTCTCTGTTTCCCCCACTCTTCTGGAGATCCTGTGAACAAGACCTGGTAGCCTTCAAAGCCAAATGCTCTAAGGGCTCCTCCTCCTGAGGCTATATCCCCAGCCTGGGGAGCATGACATGGGGTTCGGAACTCACACTCCCATGGGAGAACTTCTGTGATATAATTGTTCTCCAGTTTGTGGGTGACCCATCAGGGGGTATGATATTTGATTATATTGTGAGTGCACCCCTCCTACCATCTCATTGTTATTTTTTCTTTGACTTTGGTAGGTTCCAGTCTTTTCTATTGTTGGTTGTTCAGCAGTTGGTTGTGATTTTGATGTTCTCATGGAATGAGGTGAGCTCAAGTCTTCTACTCCACCATCTTGTCTTCTCTCCTCTGAAACAGTCATTCCAGGCACCCCTGCCAACATGGCACTGCAAGCTGTGTGGCTATAACAATTTAGTTTTGATTGCATACAAAAACTATATACTTTTACTTTACCATCATGTTTATGTTTTTGATGTCATGATTTATATTGTTTATTTATTGTATCCATTATCAAATTATTTAGCTATAGTTATTTTTAATTTTCTTTTCTTGGCTTTTAACCTTTACATTCGAGTTAAATGTGATTTACACACTGCCATTACAGTTTTGGAGTATTTTGAGTTTGACTATATACTTACATTTACCAGTGAGTTTTATACTTTTACAGGTTTACATGTTACTAATTAACATCATTTTGGTTCAGCTTGAAGACTCCCTTTAAGATTTCTTGTAAAAGCAGGTTTAGCGGTGATTAATTACCTCATTTTTTGTTTGGCTGGCAAAGTTTTATCTCTCCTTCATATGCAAAGGACAGGTTTGCTGAGTAAAGTATTCTTTGTAGGCATTTTTTTTCTTTCAGCATTTTGAATACATCATTCTCTCTCCGAACGTGCAAGGTTTCTACTGAGAAATCCAGTCTTATGGAGTTTCTCTTGTAGGGAATGAGTCACTTTTCTCTTGGTAAATTCAAAATCTCACATGTTCTTGATATATGCACTGTTCTTATAAATTATAGTATTTGATTTACTACTATTTTAGTGAGATTTTGCATTTGTGTTAATGAAAAAGATATTGATGTGTATGTTTCTTGTAATGCTTGCGCCTCAGCTTGGTATTAGGACAAGGCTGGCCTCATAGAATGAGTTAGGAAGTATTCTACCTTGTTCAATCTCCTGGAGTAGCTTTTTCAGAACTGGTATAATTCCTTCTTCAATTATTTGTTAGAATTCAATGGCCAACCCATCTTGGCCTGTGGTTTTCTGCTTTGGAAGGTATTAATCATTAATTCAACTCCTTTAATAAATAGAAGCCTATTCAGATTGTTTATTTCTTCTTGTGGGAGTATTGGATAATTGTGTCTTTTTAGGAATTGGTCAGGGTTATCAAGTTTGTGGTCATAGAGATATTCATTATATACTGTTACCCTTTCAGTGCCTATGGGATCTGTAGTGATCTCTTCTCTTTCATTTCTTATATTAGCAACTTATATCCTCTTTTTTCTTAGCTAGCCTGCATAGATGCTTGTCAATTATATTGGTCTTTTCAAGGTATTTGCTTTCGGTTTTCAGATTTTCTCCAGTGATTTCTTATGATGCCTTTTTACAGTAAATTGTAAACTAAGAATCAGAAAGGTTAGATTTTTCACCAAATTAAGCAACAATATTCCAACTCTTTGGGCCTTGTGTTACATCTCAATGCCTGAATATTAATTTTCAAACATAAATTTCTTTTGAGGCTAGGTCCATATTACAATATTCTGATGAATGACAACATGAAATGACTTGTTATTTCTCCTGTACAGTCAGTGCAGTTTGGCAGTTTATTTGATGAAATTAGCTATTTAGTGCTGGGCTTTCACAGTGGAGGCTGAGAACGTAGCAGCCCTAATCCTCATTATGATTGTTAGTCTAAGTATTAGTTGAGCACATGTCTGCTAGCAATCAAGCATATGCTATAACACCATACCTTCAGAACTGTCCTAGAATGCAGATACTCTTGTTCCCATTTTACAATAAAGAAAATGAAGGGTCAAGAAGTTGACTTGTCCCAAATTGAGTGACAAACCTAATTTTGCTAGATTTTCTCTTTTTGTTATTGCATCAGGCTAATCCTCAGTTTCTAATTCAATAAAACAGGGAACGTTCCTATATGATCTGCCTCTTTTGTTCTTAGGTTAAATAGAACATATTGCTTCAGTGTCTGTGTGGATCAAAGGAGATCACACATGTGAGGCAATTTGGTCATCAATTGCACAGAGTAAAATGCTCAACAAATCATATTAATTCTAGTCAGTACTATGGTTATGAGTAGGTCCACTACTGTAAAAATTTCCAGACTGTGGTAGACTAATGGTGAAAAATACACTGCATTCTATGGAGGATAAGCTTTCTTTTAAAAACGTTCTTTTTTAAAAAATGTTCCTTAAATGCATCTTGATAGTAGTGACATCAACAAAAATGTCAGAGTACGGAATTCCAAAGGACCATCCCTCTGTAAAAACACTGTTAAAATCAACTGTCAAAATCAACTTTTCAGATGTCTGGAAAACAGTCAAAGGTTTATAGCAACCAATCAAATGCTTAAACAAGAAAAAGGTGACTAAAACCTGGCAGAAGTGCATTGTGACATTTTAACTTACTTTCGTCCCACCCCACCTCCTGGGTTTGATGTCAACCCGTGTTCCCAGTGTGGTTTTCTGGTGCTGGTGAAATAGCAGATCCTTGTTCTCAAAGAATTGTGATTGTCTGTTTGGAAATATCTGGTGGCTCCCTGAAGGTCTAATGCAAAGGACTCACCTTTATTTCACCTAATTCAGATCTCTCTCATGTCAGAGAAGTGACTTTGGGGACAGAGTTCCTCAAAAACATTTACATGCAAATTGTGATAGTTAATTTTTTTTGTCAACATGCCTGGCTATGTTGCCCAGTTGTTTAGCCAAACACCAGTCTGGATGTTGCTGTGAAGATATTTTTAGATGTGATTAATATTTACAGTTAGTAGACTTGGAGTAAAGCAGATTACTCTTCATTATTTGGGTGGACATCATACAAAGCGAAGCACTAAGGGCAAAGTCTAAGGATTCCTGAACAAGCTTTTTTTCTTTCTCAAGTCTGCTGTGTAGAAATCCTGCTTGAGTTTCCTACCTCATGGCCTTTCCTGCAGATTTTAGAGTCGAAACTGTAAAATCATCTTTCACCTGAATTTTCAGACTGCTGTTCTGTCTTTCAAATTATATGCTTCAATTCCTTATAGTAAATTATTCTCTCTCTCTCTCTTTTTATGTATGTGCAGTGTGTGTGTGTGTGTGTGTGTGTGTGTGTGTATAAAAAAGAAGTGAAGGTGAATGCAGAGTTGTAATCTGCCTAGGTAAGTCGAAGTTGTGCCCAAATGCACACACATAGCCTACCTGAAAAGACTGAGTTTTTTTTTTTTTTCATCCAGAAATTTAAGGGGTTCTCTGTGAAAACACTGGCTAATGAAATAAAAGCTAATGAACAAATAAATGAACTATAAAAGCTAACGATCAAAGCTAAGGAGATTGCATCTTTAATGACCACATATGGCAAAGATAGAGTCTCTCAAAAATAATTTTTGAAAGTTCCTAAAAATACAAACAACAACAAACTCAAGAAAGGGAGGAGAATGTGATTTCCAGGTTACCTCCTTATAACATTCCAAATGTAGTTTTCAACAAAAATTTCAAAGCATGAGAAGAAATAAAAACCTCTGTACTGTCAACTGAAAAAAATGCACAACCTAACAGTTGAGAAATATGTTTTATTCAGTGGACATAATGAGGACTTAAGCCTGGGAGACAGCCTCTCAGCTATCAGGGACTACTCCAATGAGGTAAGGAAGGAGCCAGGATATATAGGAATTTCTGCCAAAAAACACTAGGTAGTTGGAAAGAAAAAACGGATATCTCAAGTTAATTAGTTAGACACTTTTCTATGTATGGGAAGATGCAAGAAGGGGATCATTGAATTCATTCCTTTGATGTGCACCTTAATTGATTAGGGGCAGTATTCTGTTTTCTCCATCATAAATCCCCTTAGGGTACACCTTCAGGGTGGGGGGCATCTGCAGTGGCTGATGGCTTGATGGCTGCAACATCCTTTGTTTACTGATATGGCAGGTGACATTCTTTGTCCACAGTACCATTTACAAAATAAATAATTAGTGGAAATGGTCCATGAAGAAGAACAGATATTGGAATTACTAGAAAAGGCATTTAAATACCTGCTTTAAATATGCTCAAAAAGATAAAGGAAACTATGAATAAAGAATTAAAGGAAATCAGGAGAACAATGTCTCACAAAATAGAAAATTGTAATAAATAGATTGAAACTGTGAAAAGGAACCCATAAAATTCTGGAGCTGGAATGTCAGATAACAAATGAAAAAATCACTACATCACAGAAATTAACTAAAATATATTGTAGGCCTAAATGTAAAATGTAAAACTCTAAAACTCATAGAAGATAACGTAAGAAAAAAAGTCTAGAAGACTTTGGATATCACAGTGACTTTTTAGATACAACAGCAAAGGCACAATCCATTAAAAACAATTGATAAGTTGGACCTAATTAAAATTTAAAACATCTTCTCTGCAATAGACACTATCAGGAGAATGATAACACAAACCATGGACTGAGAGAATATATTTACCAAAGCATATCTGATAAAGGACTGTTATCCAAAATATACAAACACTTAAAACCCAACAATAAAAACCCAAAAAACTCAATCAAAAAAATGGGCCAAAGACCTTCACAGACATCTCACCTCAGAAGATATGCAGATGGAAAATAAAGGTAGGAAGAGATGCTCCACATCATATGTTATCAGGAAAATTCCAATTAAAACAATGAAATACCACTACACACCTATTAAAATGGACAAAATCTGGAATACTGACAAGAACAAATGCTGGTGAGAATACTGACAAGAACAAATGCATTTGAGAACAAATGCAGCAACGGGACCTCTCATTCATTGCTGGTGGAAATACAAATGGTATAGCCAACTTTTGAAGATAGTTTGGCAATCTCTTATGAAACTAAACACACTCTAATATATTATCCAGGAATCACACCCCTTGGTATTTACCCAAAGAATTTAAAAACTTATGTCCACAAAAAAATCATGCACTTGTATGTTCATAGCAGCTTTATTCATGTTTGCCAAAATTTAGAGGCAACCTTCAAGTTCAGCCTTCAGTAGGTATAATGGAAACATAAACTGTAGTACATCTAGACAATGGAATATTATTCAGTGCTTAAAAGAAATGAACTGTCAAGCCATGAGAAGACAATGAGGAACCTTAAATGCATATTAC
>NC_041234.1:35443456-35454316 GCF_002837175.3 Physeter macrocephalus | reverse complement strand
CAGCCTAAAATTTGTTTATAAAAGCAATTGCACACACACAAAAAGGTCTGTTGGCTTTTCAGTCTATACTTTAAAAAACAGGCTGATGGACAATTGTTTGACTTGGGGATTTGCTGCACATTTGCTATTTCAAAGGGGGCTTTGAAGCAATTTTTATAGAATATTTTTCAGGTTGGATGTCAAATCTATGAGGCAAACTCACCTTCCGGTTGAATCCATAGAATGTCCAATTCAGATTGGTTCCCAAATCTGTCAGTTAGAAACTCTAGTCAAACATCCTTTGAAAATGAAAGATCTTCAGTTTAAAAAATTAATAAGCTGGTAAAGAACATGACGTTTTCATGAAAAAAGGTGTTACTTTATTCCAAAGTATAGATAGCTTGATTCAGTCTTGCACTGAATTGGACTGCCATACTGCCTCTCAGAAGGCAGATGTCTTATTGAAATTACTCTCAACTTGTAAGGGGCCCAATTAGACCCAATTTAGACTCTATAAGTGAAATCTCTCTAGTAACTGTCTCCACTCTTTGTATTTCTAGAAAGAATGTTTCTAAGACTCTTGTATACTCGGATAACTTCTGTACCATTAATCCTCCGGAGTGCTGCATTTCAGACTTAGTATTAAACATTGCACAATTCTGTCAGTCAATAAGTACATAACAACTTTCTGTCTTGCACATAAACCTGTTTAATTATTAGTAGTTTATGTGATCTTATTTACAATTCTACCTATTATGTCTAGAGTTAATGCTGAGAAAGGATAAGCTACCTGGCCCAATGTCTAAAGTAACAAGGGTTGTTAAACTGGTTTGGACAACCCTCCACTTTATGTTTCAGGGACCCCTTCACAGAGACTAGGGGGCCAGTTTCTGTCATTGAAACTGCAAAGGTTGGTGTGGCTGACAAACAATGGCTGAGGCACCATTAGAAGAAATAGGCAGTAGTTGTGTTTATTTAGAGAGAGATGGATATTCTCCCATGTTCTTCAGTTATACTAAAGGGCTAATCAGATTTGAAGAGTGATTTCATAGACATGCCTGCTTCTTCAGTGATGAGCTGTGTTAGCAAGGAGCCAGAATGTATCCAGTCATCTGTCTGCCCTGCCGAATGCCAGAGGTACAACCTGCCACTAAATTTAAAGGAAAGTGCCCTGGCGTCTAGTAAGAATCTCTTGCATGTTCACATCATTCCCTACTCACTATATTTGACAGTCCACACAGCAGAAACAAGTAGATATGAGATTTAAAGGTAGCTCTAGGTCTTAGCCACTTGTCAAGATTTAGAAAAGACATAAAATAACAGATTGATTAAAAGAAGAATAAGATCTTTATGAAGTCACAGAACTAATATTTGAAAAGGAAAACTGTCCTAGGAAGAGAAGAAAAATCTCACACAAACACACACACACACATACAAGTGCGTGTGCATGCCCCTCATTTACATGGTTGTTTCCTTTAGTATGGATTGGATTTTAAGGTCAGATACTGGTAGTGGAATTTTAGTAGTAAGGGGGAAAGGTTACAGCACCATTGGCCTCAAACTTATGGAGTAGACATGGGTCAATTTTGGTCAATTTTTTTTTCTCAATTGCACAGTTTGTGTGAGAATATTTTTTTCTATGACTACTGTCCGCAAAGTTGGAAAACCAGGTGTCTAACAAGAAGAATTTTGACTTTTTGGCTATCATTTTCTCTGTAACAAAAAGCAAACAAACAAATATTAAAGAAGACAACCTGTTTGAACTCCCAAACCACAGGTGCACACATGATTCAGAATTACCCAGGAGAATTCTGCAGGCTTCAATACGTGGCATTGAATGGAAACAAAGCATACATTAAAAAACGCAGTGCCGGGGGCTTCCCTGGTGGTGCAGTGGTTGAGAATCTGCCTGCTAATGCAGCGGACACGGGTTCGAGCCCTGGTCTGGGAGGATCCCACATGCCGCGGAGCAACTAGGCCCGTGAGCCACAACTACTGAGCCTGCGCGTCTGGAGCCTGTGCTCCGCAACAAGAGAGGCCGCGATAGTGAGAGGCCCGCACACCACCATGAAGAGTGGTCCCCGCTTGCCACAACTAGAGAAAGCCCTCGCACAGAAACGAAGACCCAACACAGCAAAAATAAAATTAAAATAAAATTAATAATAATTAAAAAACTGCAGTGCCATTGAAAAACCTGAGAAAGCAAATTTCCTTTTATCCCCCACCCATTTAATGATATGAGAGATGAAGCTCTCACCGTGACAAAACATTATTATTTTTTTCAATGTAAGTAAAATCCTAGTCCAAGGCCACCAGTGTAAATCTCTTATCCCAGTAAATGCCATAAGTAATCTCTACCCTGTCTTCTGCAGATTGTCTAAACCTTGGCAACCTACAATATATTTCTGTTATGAGGCTACTTGACAGTGTCAGAGAATGAGCACCTTTTAAAACACTGGTAAGCTCAAGCTAGTAAGATCCTGTATTTATATATTGCTCTGCCTTTAAAACCAATATTAATACATTTTGTCATTCAGTGCATAATAAAAAAAACGCAGTGCCATTCAAAAACCTGAGAAAGCAAATTTCCTTTCATTCCCCATTCATTTAATGATATGAGAGATGAAGCTCTCACCGTGACAAAACATTATTTTTTTTCAATGTAAGTAAAATCCTAGTCCAAGGCCGCCAGTGTAAATCTCTTATCCCAGTAAATGCCATATGTAATCTCTACGCTGTCTTCTGCAGATTGTCTAAACCTTGGCAACCTACAATATATTTCTGTTATGAGGCTACTTGACAGTGTCAGAGAATGAGCACCTTTTAAAACACTGGTTAGCTCAAGCTAGTAAGATCTTGTATTTATATATTGCTCTGCCTTTAAAACCAATATTAATACATTTTGTCATTCAGTGCCCAATAAACTATTTAAAAGGGGAGCCAACCGAGTCGTTTGGTGAAAGATGGGGAAGATGAACAGGGATGAACCTCTTGCTGTTTGCATGGACTTGGGCTTTGGGGGGCACTTCTGTTTGACCCAGTACTTGTTATGCTCATTGGAATAAATGAAAACTCCATGATAGGGTGAAGGAATATCAATAACATGGACAGGAAATTTCAGGGCTCAGCCAAAGCATCCTTTAATTCATTTACATGAACTGAATTCATGTCAATGGTAGTATGTTATGCAGCTTTGGGGAGTAAAATACACCACTCCAGGAGGTGAACTGGTTTTTTGAGCCAGTCACCAATCCAAAGAGAACATGGGAGAGGAGAAACAGCAAACTAAAATGCTCATCATGTTATTGTCCAAATAACAGGGCTCACTGTTTCAAGTCCCACTTGACCAGAGGACTCCTTGCATTAGGAGAACAGTGTAGAACATGAGGCTATGACAGTCGGAGCCCTGTTTGCTTCACTGAATTTCTTTGCACTAGGTTGTCAGAGCAACGTTGAGGTAGTGCAGATTATTAAGTAGTTGCAGTGCCTTATGCTGCATAATTGGAAATGCATCTTCTTTCTGAACTTAATTCTCTGTCCCCACTAATTATGAGGGGTGTCTTGTTATAATGGGTATAATAAACATCTTCCTGCTCTGGCCAACTTAGAGGTTAATGTTTCAGAAACAATGACTTTGTAGAATCATATGGCTAGTTCAACTACTTAACAAAAGGTCCGTTTTTTGTCCCTTGGTCTTAGAATAAAACTCAATACTTAATAGCAGGGACGGAACCCAGCCCTTCAAAACTAGGTATCTCTGCTCTGCAGGAGAAGAATTTTCAAAGAATAGCAGAAGAAAGAAGAGACTTCTCTGGATTTAATCCAAAATTAATAGATTGAAAAAGGGGAGCCAGGTTAACTCAAGATGTGAGATTGGGCCTTGTCTTAGAAATGTCATTACAGAAATGGGAATAGAAAGTGAGAACAGAATGCTTCATAGAAGGTGAGGTGGGAATGGAGGCTGGGAAGAGAGGAACTGCCCTTAAATGAGAACCCATTATGTGCCACACACTATGTGGTTTCCTCACAATAACCCTTGAGGTAGGCGTGGTGTGGGTTCTCCATTTCACAGACAGAGAGAGGGAGGCTGGCAGCAAGTTATCCTCATGACCACTTCTGATCCTGAAGAAAGTGAGAGGGGCTAATGATTTGCTGAAAGGCACATAGTGGGCAAACAACTGTGCCACGGTTGAGAACCAAAACTTTCACACAGGCCACCTTTCTTCTATTATTGAGGTGCTTTTGTAGTGAGGACCAGGTTGACCATTAGAGCAGGAGCCAGAGATGACTACTAATTGGGTATTTTTACAGGACCTGACTTCTGACATATGGGCTACGTTGTCTCAAACACTTTGAACTCTTGAAGTGGACCACTGAAACCCAGAAAAAGGTCAGTTGTGTTGTTGTGGGGTATGTGATGTGGTGGTGGTGGTGTGTGTGTGCACACCAAGATAGGATATTGAAAGTTGTCAAGTTTCAGAGTAGTAATATTCATCAAGTTTATTTTAGTAGTCAAATCAAATGTTAACATTAAACTATAAGTTTGGAAGATTTAATTCATGCTTTTTGTCCCCCTGAATCAATATAAAATGAACATTTATAGTTCCATTGCTAGGTATGAGATTTTGCAGATGATGTATTGTAGAACAGACACCTTCAAAGGGAAAAAAGTGTTATAAACTTGTAGAGTTCTGTTACCTTGTACACTTTTCTCCTAACCTAATAAACTCAGTAATTGCCATCACTAGGATTTTGAGAATTACCCATTACTGGTTCTTCCTTTCTTCCTAAAGCATTTGTTTCACTGCCTCATTTTGTTGCCTTCAGTTAATGAAATCCAGTTGTACAGCCACAGGTCCCTCAGGTGTTCGCCACCAGGGCTGTCCTCCCGACTTCCATCTTCTTTCTATCTGTTCAACTTCTCTTTTTGGGGACATTCCAAGTTAAGGTTATTAACCTTACCTCATGCTTCCCCTTTCCTTCCGTTTTGTCAGGTGTGGGTAATTCAAATGCAAATTGTTTTGGTCACAAAACCCACTTCCTCGAGCACTGAATAGCCTTTCATCTGCTTTTTGCAGCAGTTAGTCCATCCTGGAAGGCACTTTGACATCTTTCTGAGTCTGATGGCACCTACCTCTGCCATGTTAGCACACTCCTTGTTGCCTGGTGTCCTCAACTCCATTCTCTACCTCTGTGTCTTTATTCCTGTCCTGCCACTAGGTTCATCAGAACCATGTTTCTTTTTTTTAGATTCCATATATATGTGTTAGCATACGGTATATGTTTTTCTCTTTCTGACTTACTTCACTCGGTATGACAGACTCTAGGTCCATACACCTCACTACAAATAACTCAATTTCGTTTCTTTTTATGGCTGAGAAATATTCCATTATATATATGTGGCACATCTTCTTTAACCATTCATCTGTCAGTGGACACTTAGGTTTCTTCCATGTCCTGGATATTGTAAATAGAGCTGCAATGAACATTGTGGTACATGACTCATTTTGAATTATGGTTTTCTCAGGGTATATGACAAGTAGTGGGATTCCTGGGTCATATGAGGGTTCTATCTTTAGTTTCTTAAGGAACCTCCATAGTGGCTGTATCAATTAACATTTGCACCAACAGTGCAAGAAGGGTCCCTTTGCTCCACACCCTCTCCAGCAGCTATTGTTTGTAGACTTTTTGATGATGGCCATTCTGACTGCTGTGAGGTGATACCTCACTGTAGTTCTGATTTGCATTTATCTAAAGATTAGTGATGTTGACCATACTTTCATCTGTTTGTTGGCAATCTATATATCTTCTTTGGAGAAATGTCTATTTAGGTCTTCTGCCCACTTTTGGATTGGGTTGTTTGTTTTTTTGATATTGAGCTGCATGAGCTGCATGTAAATTTTGGAGATGGATCCTTTGTCAGTTGCTTCATTTGCAAATATTTTCTCCCATTCTGAGGGTTGTCTTTCCGACTTGTTTATGGCTTCCGATGCTCTTCAAAAGCTTTAAAGTTTCATTAGGTCCCATTTGTTTAGTTTTGCTTTTTTTTTTTTTTTTTTTTTTTTTTTTTTTTTTTTTTTGTGGTATGCGGGCCTCCCTCTGCTGTGGCCTCTCCCGTTGCGGAGCACAGGCTCCGGACGCGCAGGCCCAGCGGCCATGGCTCACGGGCCCAGCCGCTCCGCGGCATGTGGGATCCTCCCGGACCGGGGCGCGAACCCGGTTCCCCTGCATCGGCAGGCGGACGCGCAACCACTGCGCCACCAGGGAAGCCCCCTCATTCCCTTTTAATTCATACTTTATAACCTGCTCAGGAAACCAGTTTACTGGGGGAGTGTATCCCAGTTTAGTGAGATAAAAGTTAATTTCCCCTGCATCGGCAGGCGGACGCGCAACCACTGCGCCACCAGGGAAGCCCCCTAGTTTTGCTTTTATTTCCATTTCTCTAGGGGGTGGGTCAAAAAGGATCTTGCTGTGATTTATGTCATAGACTGTTCTGCCTACTTTTTCCTCAAAGAGTTTTATAATGTCTGGCCTTACATTTAGGTCTTTCAACCATTTGGAGTTTATTTTTGTGTATGGTGTTAGGGAGTGTTCTAATTTCATTCTCTTAAATGTAGCTGTCCAGTTTCTCCAGCACCACTTATTGAAGAAGCTATCTTTTTCTCCATTGTATATTCTTGCCTCCTTTATCAAAAATAAGGTTACCATATGTGCATGGGTTTATCTCTGGGCTTTCTATACTTTTACATTGAGCTATATTTCTGTTTTTGTGCCAGTACCATACAGTCTTGAATACTGTAGCTTTATAGTATAGTCTGTAGTCTGGGAGCCTGATTCCGCCAGCTCTGTTTTGCTTTCTCAAGATTACTTTGGCTATTCAGGGTCTTTAGATTTTCAACACAAATTGTGAAATTTTTGTTCCAGTTTTGTGAAAAATGCCATTGGTAGTATGATAGGGCTTGCATTGAATCTCTAGACTGCTTTGGGTAGTATAGTCATTTTCACATTGATGGTTCTTCCAATCCAAGAATATGGTATATCTCTCCATCTTTAATTGGAGATGTTTGTACCATCGTTAATTCCTTTCACCAGTGTCTTATAGTTTTCTGCATACCGGTCTTTTTTCTCGTTAGGTAGGTTTATTCCTAAGTATTTTATTCTTTTTGTTGCAATGGTAAATGGGAGTGTTTCCTTAATTTCTCTTTCAGATTTTTCATCATTAGTGTTTAGGGATGCAAGAGATTTCTGTGCATTAATTTTGTATCCTCCTATATTACCAATTTCATTGATTAACTCTACTAGTTTTCTGGTAGAGTCGTTAGGATTCTTTATGTAGAGTATCATGTCATCTGCAAACAGTGAGAGCTGTACATCTTCTTTTCCGATTTGGATGCCTTTTATTTCTTTTTCTTCTTTGATTGCTGTGGGTACAGCTTCCATAATTATGTTGAATAAGAGTGGTGAGAGTGGACAACCTTGACTTGTTCCTGATCTTAGAGGAAATGGTTGCAATTTTTCACCATTGAGAATGATGTTGGCTGTGTGTTTGTCATATATGGCCTTTATTATGCTGAGATAAGTTCCCTCTATGCCTATTCTCTGGAGGGTTTTTTATCTAAATGGGTGTTGAATTTTTGAGATGATCACATGGTTTTTCTCCTTCACTTTTTTAATATGGTGTATCACATTGATTGATTTGCATATATTGAATAATCCTTGCATTCCTGGGATAAACCCCACTTGATCATGGTGTATGACACTTTTAATATGCTGTTGGATTCTGTTTGCTAGTATTTTGTTGAGAATTTTTGCATCTATGTTCATCAGTGATATTGGCCTGTAGTTTTTTTTCGGGGTGACATCTTTGTCTGGTTTTGGTATCAGGGTGATGGTGGCCTCGTCGAATGAGATCATGAGTGTCCTCCCTCTGCTATATTTTGAAAGAGTTTGAGAAGGATACATGTTAGCTCTTCTCTAAATGATAGAATTCGCCTGTGAAGCCATCTGGTCCTGGACTGTGTTTGTCCTAAGCTTTTTAATCACAGTGTCAATTTCAGTGCTTGTGATTGGTATGTTTATATTTCTTTTTCACTTATTTCTGATCTGGTCTTTATGAGTTGTTTCCTTCTGTTAACTTTGAGGTTTCTTTGTCCTTCTTTCTCTAATTGCTTTAGGTGTATGGTTAGGTTGTTTATTTGAGATGTTTCTTGTTTCTTGAGGTAGGATTTTATTGCTATAAACTTCCCTATTAGAACTGCTTTTGCTGCATCCCATAGGTTTTTTGTCGTCATGTTTTCATTGTCATTTGTTTCTAGGTATTTTTTGATTTCCTCTTTGATTTCTTCAGTGATCTCTTGGTTATTATGTGTGTATTGTTTAGCCTCCATGTGTTTGTATTTCTTACAGATTTTTTCCTGTAATTGATATGTAGTCTCATAGCGTTGTGGTCAGAAAATATACTTGATACAATTTCAATTCCTTAAATTTACCAAGGCTTGATTTGTGACCCAGGATATGATATATCCTGGAGAATATTCCATTAGCAGTTAAGAAGAAAGTTTATTCTGTTGTTTTTGGTTGGAATGTCCTATAAATATCAATTAAGACCATCTTGTTTAATGAATTATTTAAAGCTTGGGTTTCATTATTATTTTCATGTTGGATGATCTGTCCATTGGTGAAAGTGGGGTGTTCACGTCCCCTACTTTGATTGTGTTACTGTCAATTTCCCCTTTGATGGCTCTTAGCATTTGCCTTATATATTGAGTTCCTCCTATGTTGGGTGCATAAATATTTACAAGTGTTATATCTTCTTCTTTGTGTGATACCTTGATCATTACGTAGTGTCCTTCTTTGTCTCTTTTAACAGTCTTTATTTTAAATTCTATTTATTCTGATATGAGACATGCTACTCCAGCTTTCTTTTGATTTCCATTTGCATGGAATATCTTCTTCCATCCACTCACTTGCAGTCTGTATGTGTCCCTAGGTCTGAAGTGGGTCTCTTGTAGACAGCATATATACGGGTCTTGTTTTTGTATCCATTCAGCCAGTCTGTGTCTTTTGGTTGGAGCATTTAATCCATTTACATTTAAGGTATTCAAGGTGATTATTGATATGTTTGCTCCTATTACTGTATTCTTAATTGTTTTGGGTTTGTTATTGTAGGTCTTTTCCTTCTCTTGTGTTTCCTTTCCAGAGAAGTTCCTTTAGCATTTGCTGTATACTGGTTTGTAGGTGCTGAATTCTCCTAACTTTTGCTTGTCTGTAAAGTTTGTAATTTCTCCATCAAATATGAATGAGGTCCTTGCTATGTAGAGTAATCTTGGTTGTAGGTTTTTCCCTTTCAGCACTTTAAATATGTCCTTCCACTCTCTTCTGGCTTGCAGAGTTTCTGCTGAAAGATCAGCTGTTAACCTTATGGGGATTCCCTTGTGTGTTTTTTGTTGTTTTTCCCTTGCTGGTTTTAATATGTTTTCTTCGTATTCAATGTTTGATAGTTTGATTAATATGTGTCTTGGCAGGTTTCTCCTTAGATTTATCCTGTATGGGAATCTCTGTGCTTCCTGGACGTTATTAACTACTTCCTTTCCCATATTAGGGAAGTTTTCAACTATAATGTCTTCAAATATTTTCTAAGTCCTTTCGTTTTCTCTTCTTCTTCTGGGACCCCTATAATTCGAATGTTGGTGCTTTTAATGTTGTCCCAGATGTCTCTGAGACTGTCCTCAGTTCTTTTCATTCTTTTTTCTTTATTCTGCTCTTCAGTAGTTATTTCCACTATTTTATCTTCCAGGTCACTTATCCATTCTTCTGCCTCAGTTATTCTGCTATTGATTTTTTCTAAAGAATTTTAAATTTAATGTATTGTGTTGTTCATCATTGTTTGTTTGCTCTTTAGTTCTTCTAGGTCTTTGTTAAATGGTTCTTGTGTTTTCTCCATTCTATCTCCAAGATTTTGGATCAACTTTGCTATCATTTTCTGAATTATTTTTCAGTTAGACTGCCTTTTTCCTCCTCATTTTTTTTTGGTCTGGTGGGTTTGTACTTTGCTCCTTCATGTGCTGTGTATTTCTCTGTCTTCTCATTTTGCTTAACTTATGGTGTTTGTGGTCTCCTTTTCTCAGCCTGAACATTCATAGTTCCCATTGTTTTTGGTGTCTGCCCCCAGTGGCTAATTTTTGTTCAGTGGGTGTGTAAGCTTCCTCATGGAGGTGATGGGTGCCTGTGTTCTGGTGGATGAGGCTGGATCTTGTCTTTCTAATGGGCAATATGGCATCCGTTGATGTGTTTTGGGGTGTCTGTGAACTTAGTATGCTTTTAGGCACCCTCTCTGCTAATTGGTGGGGTTGTGTTCCTGTTGCTATTTGCTTGGCATGTGGTGACCAGCACTGTAGCTTTCTCTTCATTGAGTGGAGCCTGGTTTTAGCATTGAGATGGAGATCTCTGGGAGAGCTTTCACTGTATCATATTACAAGGGTCTGGGAGTTCTCTGGTGGCCCAGTGTCCTGAACTCGGCTCTCCCACCTCAGAGGCTCAGGCCTTACACCCAGCCAGAGCACCAAGACCCGGTCAGCTATACGGCTTAGAAGAAAAGGGAGGGGAAAAAAGACAGAAAGCAAGAAAGAAAAGAATAGATAAGAAAAAGTTATTAAAATAAAAATATATTATTAAGAATAAAGAAATTTAAAACTAGTAAAAAAGAAAAAAGGGAAAGAAAGAAAGAAGAGAGCAACCAAACCAATAAAGAAATCCACCAATGATAACAAGCAATAAAAACTATCCTAATAAAAAACAAAAAAACCCAAAAAACGGACAGCCAGAACCCAAATGGTAAAACCAAATGTCTACAGACAAAATCACACAAAGAAGCATACACAT
>NC_041234.1:35428212-35443087 GCF_002837175.3 Physeter macrocephalus | reverse complement strand
GAGTACAGAATGTGGGGCAAGCCTGGGGCAGCAGAGGTTGGCATGACATTGCAATAGCCTGAGACATGCCATGTGTTCTCCTGGGGAAGCTTTCCCTGGATCACGGGACCCTGGTAGTGGCAGGCTGTCCAGGATTCTGGGAGGGAAATTGTGGATAGTGACCTGTGCTTGCACACGGGCTTCCTGGTGGCTTCAAGAGCAGCCTTTGCATTTCATACCAGTCTCTGTTGTCCACGGTGGTAGCTGCGGCTCGTGCCCGTCTCTAGAGCTCGTTTAGGCAGTGTTCTGAATCCCCTCTCCTCGTGCACCCTGAAACAATGTTCTCTTGCCTCTTAGGCAGTTCTAGACTTTTCCCCAGACTCCCTCCCAGCTAGCTGTGTTGCACTAGCCCCCTTCAGGCTGTGTTCACACAGCCAATCACAGTCCTCTCCCTGGGATCTGACCTCCGAAACGGAAGCCTCAGCTCCCAAACCCTACCCACCCTGGTGGGTGAGCAGACAAGCCTTTCATGTTGGCGAGTGCTGGTTGGCACTGATCCTCTGTGTGGGAATCTCTGCACTTTGCCCTCTGCACCTCCATTGCTGCGTTATCCTCTGTGGCTCTGAAGCTTTCTTCCCGCCAACCCCCGTCTATGCCAGTGAAGGGGCTTTCCATTGTGTTGAAACTTTTCCTCCTTCACAGCTCCCTCCCAGAGTTACAGGTCCTGTCCCTATTCTTTTGTGTTTGTTTTTTCTTTTGCCCTACCCAGATATGTTTGGAGTTTCTTGCCTTTTGGGAAGTCTGGGGTCTTCTGCCAGTGATCAGTATGTGTTCTGTAGGAGTTGTTCCTCATGTAGATGTGCTTCTGATGTATTTGTGCAGAGGAAGGTGATCTCCATGTCTTACTCCTCCACCATCATGAAGGCCTCCTCCCATGCTTCCTTTTGAATTATGATTATCTCAGTGTATTCCCAATAGTGGGATTGTCGGGTCATATGGTAGTTCTATTTTTGTTTCTTAAGGAACCACCATACTGTTCTCCATAGTGGTTGTATCAAATTACATGACCACCAACAGTGCAAGAGGGTTCCCTTTTCTCCACACCCTCTCCAAAATTTATTGTTTGTAGATATTTTGATGTTGGCCATTCTGACCAGTGTGAGGTGATACCTCATTAAGGTTTTGATTTTCATTTCTCTAATGATTAGTGATGTTGAGCATCCTTTCATGTGTTTGTTGGAAATCTGTATATCTTCTTTGAGAAATGTCTACTTAGGTCTTCTGCCCATTTTTGGATTGGGTTGTTTGTTTTTTGATAGTGAGCTGCATGAGCTGCTTGCATATTTTGGAGATTAATCCTTTGTCAGTTGCTTCCTTTGCAACGATTTTCTCCAATTCTAAGGGCTTCCATTTTGTCATCTTTCTGATTTCCTTTGTTGTGCAAAAGCTTTTAAGTTTCATTAGGTCCCATTTGTTTACTTTTGTTTTTATTTCCATTCCTCTAGTAAGTGGGTCACAAAGGATCTTGCTGTGAGGTATGTCATAGAGTGTTCTGCCTATGTTTTCCTTTAAGAGTTTGAAAGTGTCTGGCCTTACATTTAGGTCTTTAATCCATTTTGAGTTTATTTTTGTGATGGTGTTAAAGAGTGTTCTAATTTCATTCTTTTATATGTACATGTCCAGTTTTCCCAGCACCACTTACTGAAGAGGCTGTCTTTTCTCCACTGTATATTCTTGTCTCCTTTATCAAAGACAAGGTGACCATATGTGCATGGATTTATCTTTGTGCTTTCTATCCTGTTCCATTGATCTATATTTCTGTTTTTGTGCCAGTACCATATTCTCTTGATTACTGTAGCTTTGTAGTATAGTCTGAAGTCAGGGAGCCTGATTTTTCCAGCTTCTTTTTCTTCCACAAGATTGCTTTGGCTATTCAGGGTGTTTTTTGTTTCCATACAAATTCTGAAATTTTTGTTCTGGTTCTGTGAAAAATGCCAATTGTAGGTTGAAAGGGATTGCACTGAATCTCTGGATTGCTTTGGGTAGTATAGTCATTTTCACCATGTTGATTCTTCCAATCCAAGAGCATGGTATATATCTCCATCTGTTTGTGTCATCTTTAATTTCTTTCTTCAGTGTCTTATAATTTTCTGCATACAGGGCTTTTGATGCCTTAGGAAGGTTTATTCCTAGGAATTATATTCTTATAGTTGCAATGGTAATTGTGATGGCTTTATTTAATTTGTCTTTCAGATTTTTCATCATTAGTGTATAGGAATGCAAGAGATTTCTGTGCATTAATTTTGTGTCCTGCTACTTTACCAAATTGACTGATTACCTGTAGTTGTTTTCTGGTAGCATATTTAGGATTCTCTATGTGTAGTATCCTGTCATCTGCAAACAGTGACTATTTTGCTTCTTTTCCCATTTGCATTCCTTTTATTTGTTTTGCTTCTCTGATTGCTGTGGCTAAAACTTCCAAAACTATGTTGAACAAGAGCAATGCGCGTGGGCAACCTTGTCTTGTTCCTGGTCTTAGAGGAAATGGTTTCAGTTTTTCACCATTGAGAACGATGTTGGCTGTGGGTATGTCATATATGACCTTTATTATCTTGAGGTAAGTTCTCTGTATGCCCACTTTCTGGAGAGTTTTTATAATAACTCGGTTTTGAATTTTGTCAAAGGCTTTTTCTTTGTCTATTGAGATGATTATATGGTTTTTATTCTTCAGTTTGTTAATGTGGTTTATCACATTGTTTAACTTATGTGTAGTGAAGAATCCTTGCATCCCTGGGATAAATACCATTTGATCATGTTGTAGGATCCTTTTAATGTGCTGTTGGATTCTGTTTGCTAGTATTTTGTTGAGGATTTTTGCATCTATGTTCAGTAGTAACATTGGCCTATAGTTTTCTTTTTTTGTGACATCTTTGTCTGGTTTTGGCGTCAGGGTGATCATGGTCTCGTAGAATGAGTTTGGGAGTGTTCCTCTCTCTGGTATATTTTGGAAGAGTTTGAGAAGGATAGGTGTTCACTCTTCTCTAAATGTTTCATAGAATTGGCCTGTGAAGCCATCTGGTCCTGGGCTTTTGTTTGTTGGAAGATTTTTAATCACAGTTTCAATTTCAGTGCTTGTGATTGGTCGGTGTATATTTTCTATTTCTTCCTGGTTCAGTCTTGGAGGGTTGTGCTTTTCTAAGCATTTGTCTATTTTTTCCAGGTTGCCCATTTTTTTGGCATATAGTCGCTTGTAGTAATCTCTCATGATCCTTTGTATTTCTGCAGTGTCAGTTGTTACTTCTCCTTTTTCATTTCTAATTCTATTGATTTGAGTCTTCTCCCTTTTTTTCTTGATGAGTCTGCCTACTGAATTATCAATGTTGTTAACCTTCTCAAAGACCAAGGTTTTAGTTTTATTGAACTTACTATTGTTTCCTTCATTTGTTTTTCATTTATTTCTGATCTGATCTTTATTATTTCTTTCCTTCTGCTAACTTTGGGGTTATTTTTTGTGCTTCTTTCTGTAATTTCTTTAGGTTTAAGGTTAGGTTATTTGAGATTTTTCCTGTTTCTTTTTCTGTAATGCTATAAATTTCCTTCTTAGAAAATCTTTAGCTGCATCCCATAGGTTTTGGGTCATCATGCTTTTATTGTCATCTGTTTCTAGGTATTTTTTGATTTCCTTTTGATTTCTTCAGTGATCTCTTGGTCATATGGTATCATATTGTTTAGCATCCATGTGTTTGTATTTTGTACAGTATTTTTTCCCTGTAATTGATATCTAGCCTCATATCATTGTGGTCAGCAAAGATACTTGATAAAATTTCAATCTTCTTACATTTACCAAGGCTTGATTTGTGACCCAAGACGTGATGTATCCTGGAGAATGTTCCATAAACACTTGAAAAGAAAGTGTATTGTGCTGCTTTTGGATGGAATGTCCTATAAGTATCAATTAACTCTATCTGGTCTATTATGTCATTTAAAGATTGTGTTATTTATTTATTTTCATTTTGGATGATCTGTCCATTGGTGAAATTGGAGTGTTAAAGTCCCCTACTATTGTTTTGTTACTCTTGATTTCCCCTCTGATGGCTGTTAGCATTTTCCTTACTTATTGAGTTGGTTTTTTGTTGGGTGCATACATATTCACAAGTGTTATATCTTCTTCATAGATTGATCCCTTGATCATTATGTAGTGTCTCTCTTTGTCTTTTGTAATAGTCTTTATTTTAAGTATATTTTGTCTGATATGACTTTGCTACTCCACCCCTCTTTTGATTTCCATTTGCATGGAATATCTTTTTCCATCCTCTCACTTTTAGTTTGTATGTGTCCATAGGTCTGAAGTGGGTCTCTTGTAGACAGCATATATATGGGTCTTGTTTTTGTATCCATTCACCCAGTCTGTGTGTTTTGGTTGGAGCATCAAGTCCATTTACATTTATGGTAATGATCGATATGTATGTTCCTATTACCATTTTCTTAATTATTTTTGTTTTATTGTCGCTCTTTTCCTTCCCTTGTGTGTCCTGCATAGAGAAGTTCCTTTAGCATTTGTTGTAACGCTGGATTGGTGGTGCTGATTTCTCTTAACTTTTGCTTTTCTGTAAACATTTTAATTTCTCCATCAAATCTGAATGAGATCCCTGCTGGGTAGAGTAGTTTTGGTTATAGGTTTTTCCCTTTCATCACTTTAGGTATGTCCTGCCACTCGCTTCTGGCTTGCAGAGTTTCTGCTGAAAGATCATCTGTTAACCTTATGGGGTTTCCTTTGTATATTATTTGTTGCTTTTCCCTTGCTGCTTTTAATATTTTTTCTTTGTCTTTAATTTTTTTTAGTTTGATGAATATGTGTCTTGGCATGTTTCTCTTTGGATTTATCCTGTATGGCACTCTGTCCTTCCTGGACTTGACTTACTATTTCTCTTTCCATGTTTGGGAAGTTTTCAACTATAATCTCTTAAAATATTTTGTCAGACCCTTTCCTTTTCTCTTCTCCTTCTGGCATCCGTATAATTCGAATGTTTTTGTGTTTAATGTTGTCTCAGAGGTCTCTGAGACTGTCCTCAATTCCTTTTATTCTTTTTCTGTATTCTGCTCCACATCAGTTATTTTCACCATTCTATCTTCCAGCTCACTTATCCGTTCTTCTGCCTCAATTATTCTGCTCTTGTTTCCTTCTAGAGTATTTTTAATTTCACTTATTGTGCTATTCATCATTACTTGTTTGCTCTTTAGTTCTTCCAAGTCTTTGTTAAACGTTTCTTGTATTTTCTACATTCTATTTCTGAGATCTTGGATCAACTTTACTATCATTACTGCGAACTCTTTTGCAGGTAGACTGCCTATTTCCTCTTCATTTTTTGGTCTGGTGGGTGTTTTCCTGGCTCCTTCATCTGCTGCATATTTCTCTGTCTTCTCATTTTGTTTAATTTACTGTTTGTTGTGTCCTTTTTACAGTTTATATGTTCATAGTTCCTGTTCTTTTTGTGTCTATCCCAGTGGGTAAGGGTGGTTCCGTAAGTTGTGTAGGCTCCCTGGTGGAGGGGTCTGGTCCCTTCTTCTGGTGAGTGGGGCTGAGGCTTGTGTTTCTTCTGGGCAGGCCTGCGTCTGTTGAAGTGTTTTGGTTTGTCTGTGAACTTAGTATGACTTTAAGCAGCTTCTCTGCTAATGGATGTCATTGTGTTCCTGTCATGTTAGCGGTTTTGCATGGGGCATCCAGCATTGGCATTTGCTTGCCATTGGGTGGAGCTAGGTTGTAGTGTTGAGATGAAGCTCTCTGTGAGAACTCTCACCAATTGATATTATGTGGGGAGAGGAGGTTTCTGATGGTCCAATGCCCTGAACTCGCCCCTCACACATCAGTGGCTCAGGTCTGACACCAGGCCAGAACACCAAGATGCTATCAGCCACACCACTTAGAAGAAAAGGAGGAGAGAAAATAAAAAGTAACGAAAAAAAAAAAGCAAAAACAGAAAACAGACAGAACCCTAGGACAAATGGTAAACGCAAACCAGTGCAGCCAAAATCACACCAAGAAGCATACACATACACACGCACAGAAAGAGAAAGCGGGGAAAAAATGTATATATATTAAAAGGAACAGAGTAACCAAACCAATAAACAAATTCACCAGTGATAATAAGCACTAAATACTAAACTAAAATAAACATAAATCCAGAAACACACCAGATGCAGAAAGCAATTCCCAAGTCTACAGTTTCTCCAAAAGTCCACCACCTCAGTTTGCGGAACATTTGTTTCCTATTCAGGTATTCTTCAGATGCTGGGTTTATCAAGTTGATTGTGTAGATTTAATCTGCTGCTAAAATAAAAAGTAACGAAAAAAAAAAAGCAAAAACAGAAAACAGACAGAACCCTAGGACAAATGGTAAACGCAAACCAGTGCAGCCAAAATCACACCAAGAGGCATACACATACACACGCACAAAAAGAGAAAGCGGGGGAAAATGTATATATATTAAAAGGAACAGAGCAACCAAACCAATAAACAAATTCACCAGTGATAATAAGCACTAAATACCAAACTAAAATAAACATAAATCCAGAAACACACTAGATGCAGAAAGCAATCCACAAGTCTACAGTTGCTCCAAAAGTCCACCACCTCAGTTTGCAGAACATTTGTTTCCTATTCAGGTATTCTTCAGATGCTGGGTTTATCAAGTTGATTGTGTAGATTTAATCTGCTGCTCCTGTGGCCTCATGGAGAAATTTCCCTATCTCTTCATATTTGCACAGCTCCTGGAGTTCAGATTTGGTTTTGGCACTGCCTCTGTGTGTAGGCTGCCCTCAGGAGTCCGTTCCCCACCCAGACAGGAGGGGGTTAAAGCAGAGGCTGATTAAGTCTCTCTTGCTCACTCAGGCTGGGGGTAGGGAGGGGTATGGTAGTCATAATTGGAATGCAGGGTGAGCCTGAGGTGGCAAATGTGGGAATGACGTTGCAACAGCCCAAGGTGTGCCATGTGTTCTCCCAGGGAACTTGTCCCTGTATCATGTAACCTTGGCAGTGGCATGCTGCAAAGGCTCCCAGGGGCATGTGGATAGTGACCTGCACTTGCACACAGGTTTCTTGGGGGCAGTGGCAGCAATGTTAGTCTCTGGGGCCCGAGCTGATAGCCACTGTTCATGCCCATCCCTGGCGCTCGCTTAGGTGGTTCTTTGCCTTCTGTGAACACCCTGGGAAGGAATCCCCTCTCCTTGGGAACTCCAAAACAAAGGTCTCTTGCTTCTCCGGCAACTCCAGACATTTTCCTGGACTCTGTCCGAGGTAGCTGTAGTGCACTAACCCACTTCAGGTTGTCTTTACGCAGCCACCCCAGTCCTCTCCCTGGCCTCTGACTTCTGAAGCCTGAGCCTCAGCTCCCAGCCCCCACCCACCCCTGCAGGTGAGCAGACAAGATTCTCAGTCTGGTGAGGGCTGGTCGGCACCAATCTTTTGTGCAGAAATATCTTCGCTTTGTTCTTTGCACCCCTGTTGCTGCACTCTCCTTCGTGGCTCTGATGATTCTCCCACAACCACCTGCCGTCCCCACCAGTGAAGCAGCTCCCTAGGGTTTGGAAACTTTTTCTCCTTCACAGCTCCCTCCCAGGGGTGTGGGTCCTGTCCCTATTCTTTTGACCGGTTTTTTCTTTTGCCCTACCTAGGTACGTGGGGATTTTCTTGCCTTTCAGAAGTCTGAGGATTTCTGCCAGGGTTCAGTACGTATTCTGTAGGAGTTGTTCCACATGTAGATGTATTTTTGATGTATTTATGGGGAGGAAGGTGATCTTCACGTCTTACTCCTGCACTGTCTTGAAGGTCCCTTCCTATTTGGTTTTCTTCTCATTTAGTTTGCTCTTTTTTTCTTCCTTCATAAGATTAAATCATAGATAATTAATTTCAGGTCTTTTAAATCTTCTTATATAAAAGCATTTATGGTACAAATTTCCCTGATGCACTGGTTAAGCTGAATTCCATAAGCTTTGATATATATGCTTTTTAAATTCAGTTCAAAGTGTATTTATATTTCTTTGTGATTTCCTCTTTCAAATATGGGTGTTGTTTAATTATCAAATAATTGGCTGTTTTTCAGATACTATTCAGTCATTGTTATCCAGCTCAATTCCATTATACTATATGACACACTTTACATGCTGTCAATTGGTTTAGATTTGTTAAGTTTATTTTATGGCTCCGAATATGGTTTATCCTGGTACACATTCCCTGTGCACTTGAAGAAAAGCATATATTCTACTGTTGCAGGTTAGAGTGTTCTAAAAATGTCAATTAGATCCAGTTAGTTGATAGTGTTGTTCAGTACTTCTCTATTCTTATTGATTTTCTCTTTACTTGTTCTATAAATTGAGAGAGCAGTGTTGAGGTCTCCAACTATAATTGTGGATTTGTCTACTTCTTATAGTTCTATCAATTTTGTTTCATGTATTTGGAAGTTCTTTTGGTAAGGGCACATAAATTTAGTATTGTTAGGTCTTCTTGGAGAATTGATCTCTTCATCATTATCTAATGTGTCTCTTTAGCTCTGAGAAAATTTCTAGTGTTGATGTTGATACAAACTAAATGTTTGTGTCTCCCCCATCCCCTGCTAAATTAGTATGTTGAAATCTAATCACCAGTGTGATAGTATTTAGAGGTGGGGACCTGTAGGACGTGATTAAATCATGAAGGCAGAAAACACATGAATGGAATTAGTGCCCTTATTATAGGGACCCAAGAGAGACCTTTCACTCCTTCTACTATGAAAAGATACAGAGAGAAGGTGGCTATCTATAAACCAGGAAGCAGACCCTCACCACACAGCAAATCTGTCAGCACCTTGATCCTGAACTTTTCAGCCTCCAGAACTGTGAGAAATTATGGTTTGTCATTTAAGCCACATAGTCTATGGTATTTTTGTTATAGCAGCCAGAATAGATTAAGACAGAAACTAAGTGGGGTGCTATTGTAACATATACCTACAAATGTGGAAGCTTCTTTGGAGCTGTGTACTGGGAAGATGATGAAAGAGTTTTGAGGTTCATGCTAGAAAAAGCCTACATTTTCGTGAAGGGAACTTTCAAGGTAATTCTGGTGAGGGCTCAGAAAAAACAGGAGAGCAGTAGAAAAAGCCTCAGTCTTCTTAGAGAATACCTAAGTAGTCCTAAACAGAATGTTGGTAGAAATATGGATGGTAAAGACCATTCTGATGAAGTCTAAGCTGTAAATGAGGAACATGTTACTGGACAATGGAGGAAAGGTAATCATTGTTATAAAGTGGCAAAACACTTGGCTAAATTGGGTTTGTGTTCTAGTGTTTTTTGGAAGATACAACTCATAGGAAATAAAATTGGATATTTAGCTGAGGCAATTTCTAAGCAAAGTGCTGAAAGAGTGGCTTGGCTCCTTCTGGCTATAATAAAATGCGAGAAGAGAGAGATGCCTTAAAGATGGAATTGTTACTGACACCACAGGAATACAAAGGATCATAAGAGACTACTACAATCAACTATATGACAATAAAATGGCCAACGTATAAGAAATGAATAAATTCTTAGAAAAGTACAACTTTCCAATACTGAACCAGGAAGAAATAGAAAATATGAACAGACTAATCAGTGATTAAATCATGATGGCAGAAAACACATGAATGGAATTAGTGCCCTTATTAGAGGGACCCAAGAGAGACCTTTCACTCCTTCTACTATGAAAGGATACAGAGAGAAGGTGGCTATCTATAAACCAGGAAGCAGACCCTCACCACACAGCAAATCTGCCAACACCTTGATCCTGAACTTTTCAGCCTCCAGAACTGTGAGAAATTATGGTTTGTCATTTAAGCCACATAGTCTATGGTATTTTTGTTATAGCAGCCAGAATAGATTAAGACAGAAACTAAGTGGGGTGCTATTGTAACATATACCTACAAATGTGGAAGCTTCTTTGGAGCTGTGTACTGGGAAGATGATGAAAGGTTTTGAGGTTCATGCTAGAAAAAGCCTACATTTTCGTGAAGGGAACTTTCAAGGCAATTCTGGTGAGGGCTCAGAGAAAACAGGAGAGCAGTAGAAAAAGCCTCAGTCTTCTTAGAGAATACCTAAGTAGTCCTAAACAGAATGTTTGTAGAAACATGGATGGTAAACACCATTCTGATGAAGTCTAATCTGTAAATGAGGGACATGTTACTGGACAATGGAGGAAAGGTAATCATTGTTATAAAGTGGTAAAGCACTTGGCTAAATAGGGTTTGTGTTCTAGTGTTTTTTGGAAGATACAACTCATAGGAAATAAAATTGGATATTTAGCTGAGGCAATTTCTAAGCAAAGTGCTGAAAGAGTGGCTTGGCTCCTTCTGGCTATAATAAAATGCGAGAAGAGAGAGATGCCTTAAAGATGGAATTGTTACTGACACCACAGGAATACAAAGGATCATAAGAGACTACTACAATCAACTATATGACAATAAAATGGCCAACGTATAAGAAATGAATAAATTCTTAGAAAAGTACAACTTTCCAATACTGAACCAGGAAGAAATAGAAAATATGAACAGACTAATCACAAATACCAAAACAGAAACTCTGATTAAAAGATATCCAACAAACAAAAGTCCAGCAACATATGGCTTCACAGGTGAATTCTATCAAACATTTAGAGAAGAGTTAACACCCCTACTTCTGAAAGTCTTCCAAAAATTGCAGAGGGAGGAATACTCCCAAGCTCATTCTACAAGGTCACCATCACCATGATACCAAAATGAGACAAAGATATCATAGAAAAAGAAACTTATACACCAATATCACTGATGAATATAGATGAAAAAATCCTCAACAATATATTAGCAAACCAAATCCAACAACAATTAAAAGGATCATACACCCTGATCACGTGGGATTTATCCCAGGGATGCAAGGATTCCTCAATATATGCAAATCAATCAATGTGCAACACCACACTAACAAACTGAAGAATAAAAGCCGTATGATCATCTCAATATATGCAGAGATATCTTTTGACAAAATTAAACCCCGTTTAAGATAAAAATTCTCCAGAAAGTGGGCATAGAGGGAACATACCTCAACATACTAAAGACCATATATGACACACACACAGAAGATATCAGTCTCAAAGGTGGAAAACTGAAAGCATTTCTGCTGAGATCAGAAACAAGACAAGGATGCCCATTCTCTCCACTTTTACTCAACATAGATTTAGAAGTCCTAGCCATGGCTATCAGAGAAGAAAAAGAAAGAAATGAATCCAAATTGGAAAAGAAGTAAAATTGTCACTGTTTGCACATGACATGATACTCTATATAGCAAATCTTAAATATGCTACCAAAAAACACTTAGAGCTCATCAATGAATTTGGTAAAGTAGCAGGATACAAAATTAATGCACAGAAATCTCTTGCATTCCTATACACTAACAATGAAAGATCAGAAGGAAAAATCAAGGAAACAATCCCATTTACCATTGCATCAAAAAGAATAAAATACATAGGAACAAACCTACCTAAGGAGGCAAAAGACCTGTACTCAGAAAAGTATAAGATACTGATGAAAGAAATCAAAGATTGAGGCAGAGGAGTAAGAATTGGAGATCACCTTCCTCCCCACAAATACATCAAAAATACATGTACATGTGTAACAACTCCTACAGAACAGCTACTGAACACTGACAGAAGACCTCAGATTTCTCAAAGGGCAGGAAACTCCCCATGTACCTGGCCATGTGGCTGACAGTATCTTGATGCTCTGCCCAGGTGTCAGGCCTGAGCCTCTGGGGTGGGAGAGCAGAGTTCAGGGCATTGGACCACTAGAGGCCTCCCAGCCCCATGAAATATCAATGGGCCAGAGATCTCCATCAACTAAGGCCCAGCTCCACTCAATGACCAGCAAAATCCAGTGCTGTACACCCCATGCCAAACAACTAGATAGACAGGAACATAATGCCACACATTAGCAGTGGCTGCCTAAAATCATAATTAGGTCACAGACACCCTAAAACACACTACCAGATGTGGTTCTGGCCTCCAGAACGACAAGACCAGACTTATCCACCAGAAAAAAGGCACCAGTCCTGTGAAAAAGGAAGCCTATACAACCCACTGAAACAACATGACCCACTAGGGGGAGACACCAAAAACAACGAGAACTGCGAACCTGCAGCCTGTGAAAAAGGTATCCCAAACACAGTAAGTTAAGCAAAATGAGAAGACAGAGAAATACGCAGCAGATGAAGAAGCAAGGTAAAAACCCACCAGACTAAACAAATGAAGACGAAATAGGCAGTATACCTAAAAAGAATTCAGAATAAATAATAAAGATGATCACAATCCTGTAAATAGAATGGAGAAAATACGAGCTCCTGGACAATCATTGACAGGAAGACACTGGAACTCACCAAAAAAGATACCCCACATACAAAGACAAAGGAGAAGCCACAATGTGATGGTAGGAGGGGCGCAATCACAGTAAAATCAAATCCCATAAATGGTGGGTGGTTGACTCACAAACTGGAAAACACTTATACCACAGAAGTCCACCCACTGGAGTGAAGGTCCTGAACCCCACGTCAGGCTACCCAACCTGGGGGTCCGGCAACGGGAGGAAGAATTCCTAGAGAATCAGACTTTGAAGCCTAGGTGGAATTGATTGAAGGACTTCGACAAGACTGGGGGAAACAGAGACTCCAATCATGGAGGGCACACACAAAGGAGGGTGCACATCGGTACCTAGGGGAAGGAGCAGTGACCCCAGAGGAGACTGATCCAGACCTACCTGCTAGTGTTGGAGGGTCTCCTGCAGAGGCGGGGGGTGTCTCTGTTTCACCGTGGGGAGATGGACACTGGCCGCAGAAGTTCTGGGAAGTACTCCTTGGCATGAGCGCTCCCAGAGTCTGTCATTAGCCCCACCAAAGAGCCCAGGTAGGCTCCAGTGTTGGGTTGCCTCAGGTCAAACAAATAACAGGGAGGGAACCCAGCCCCACCCATCAAGAGTCAAGTGGATTAAAGATTTACTGAGCTCGGCCCACCAGAGCAACAGTCAGCTCTACCCAGCACCAGTCCCTACCATCAGGAAACTTGCATAAGCCTCTTAGATAGCCTCATCCACTAGAGGGCAGACAGCAGAAGCAAGAAGAGCAACAATCCTGCAGCCTGTGGACCAAAACTACATTCACAGAAAGAGAGACAAGATGTAAAGGCAGAGGGCTATGTACCAGATGAAGGAACAAATAAAATCCCAGAAAAACAACTAAATGAAGTGGAGATAAGCAACCTTCCAGAAAAAAAAAAATCAGAATAATGATAGTGAAGATGATCCAGGACCTCGGAAAAAGAATGCAGGCAAAAATCGAGAAGATGCAAGAAATGTTCAACAAAGACCAAGAAGAATGAAAGAACAAACAAACAGAGATGAACAATAAAATAACTGAAATGAAAACAACACTAGAAGGAATCAATAGCAGAATAACTGAGGCAGAAGAACGGAAAAGTGACCTCGAAGACAGAATGGTGGAATTCACTGTGGCATAACAGACTAAAGAACAAATGAATAAAAAGAAATGAAGACAGATTAAGAAACCTCTGGGAAAACATTAAACGTAACAACATCCACATTATAAGGGTCCCAGAAGGAGAAGAGAGAGAGAAAAGACCAGAGAAAATATTTGAAGAGATTATAGTTGAAAACTTCCCTAACATGGGAAAGGAAATAGCCACCAAAGTGAGGAAGCGCATCGAGTCCAATACAGGATAAACCCAAGGAGAAACACGCTGAGACACACAGTATTCGAATTGGCCAAAACTAAAGACAAAGAAAAATTATTGAAGGCAGCAAGGGAAAAATGACAAATAACATACAAGGGAACTCCCATAAGGTTAACAGCTTATTTCTCAGCAGAAACTCTGCAAGCCAGAAGGGAGTGGCAGGATATACTTAAATTGATGAAAGGGAAGAACCTGCAACCAAGATTATTCTACACGGCGAGGATCTCATTCATATTCGATGGAGAAAACAAAAGCTTTACAGACAAGTAAAAGCTAAGAAAATTCAGCACCACCAAACCAGCTCTACAATAAATGCTAAAGGAACTTCACTAAGTGGGAAACACAAGAGAAGAAAAGGACCTACAAAAACAAACCCAAAACAATTAAGAAAATGGTCATAGGACCATACATATCAATAATTACCTTAAATGTGAATGGATTAAATGCTCCAAACAAAAGACACAGACTGGCTGAATGGACACAAAAAGACCCATCTATGTGCTGTCTACAAGAGACCCACTTCAGACCTAGCGAAACATACAGACTGAAAGGGAGGGGATGGAAAAAGATATTCCATGCAAATGGAAATCAAAAGAAAGCTGGAGTAGCAATACTCATATCAGATAAAATAGACTTTCAAATAAAGATTATTACAAGAGACAAAGAAGGACACTACATAATGATCAAGGGATCAATCCAAGAAGAAGACATAACAATTGTAAATATTGATGCACCCAACATAGGAGCACCTCAATACATAAGGAAAATATTAACAGCCATAAAAGGGGAAATCGACAGTAACACATTCATAGTAGGGGAATTTAATGCCCCACTTTCACCAATGGACATATCATCCAAAATGAAATTTGATAAGGAAACACAAACTTTAAATGATACATTAAACAAGATGGACTTTATTGATGAACAAGATGGACTTAATTTATAGGACATTCCATCCAAAAACAACAGAACACACATTTTTCTCAAGTGCTCATGGAACATTCTCCAGGATACATCATATCTTGGGTTACAAACCAAGCCTTGGTAAATTTAAGAAAATTGAAATCGTATCAAGTATCTTTTCCGATGACAATGCTATGAGACTAGATATCAATTACAGGAAAA
>NC_041234.1:35426010-35427647 GCF_002837175.3 Physeter macrocephalus | reverse complement strand
AGATGCAAAAATCCTCAACAAAATACTAGCAAACAGAATCCAACAGCACATTAAAAGGATCATACACCATGATCAAGTGGGGTTTATTCCCGGAAAGCAAGGATTCTTCAATATACGCAAATTAATCAGCGTGATACACCATATCAACAAATTGAAAGAGAAAAACCATATGATCATCTCAATAGATGCAGAGAAAGCTTTTGACAAAATTCAACAGCCATTTATGATAAGAACCCTGCAGAAAGTAGACATAGAGGGAACTTTTCTCAACATAATAAAGGCCACATATGACAAACCCACAGCCAACATCGTCCTCAATGGTGATAATTGAAACCATTTCCACTAAGATCAGGAAAAAGACAAGGTTTCCCATTCTCACCACTCTTATTCAACATAGTTTTTGAAGTTTTAGCCACAGCAATCAGAGAAGAAAAAGAAATAAAAGGAATCCAAATCAGAAAAGAAGTAAAGCTGTCATTATTTGCAGATGACATGATACTACACATAAAGAATCCCAAAGATGCTACCAGATAACTACTAGAGCTAATCACTGAATTTGTTAAAGTAGCAGGATACAAAATTAATGCACAGAAATCTCTGGCATTCCTATACACTAATGATGAAAAGTGTGAAAATGAAATTGAGAAAACACTCCCATTTACCTTTGCAACAAAAAGAAAAAAAATATCTAGGAATAAACCTACGTAGGGAGACAAAAGAACTGTATGCAGAAAATTATAAGACACTGATGAAAGAAATTAAAGATGATACCAACAGAGGGAGAGATATACCATGTTTTTGGAATGGAAAATCAATATTGTGAAAATGACTATACTACCCAAAGCAATCTAAAGATTCAGTGCAATCCCTATCAAATTACCAATGGCATTTTTTACAGAACTAGAACAAATCATCTTAAAATTTGTATGGAGACACAAAAGATCCGGAATAGCCAAAGCAGGCTTGTGGGAAAAAAACGGAGCTGGAGGAATCAGACTTCTTGACTTCAGACTATACTACAAAGCTACAGTAATCAAGACATTATGGTACTGGCACAAAAACAGCAACATACATTAATGGAACAAGAGAGAAAGCCCAGAGATAAACCCACCACCTATAGTCAACTAATCTATGACAAAGGAGACCAAGATATACAATGGAGAAAAGACAGTCTCTTCAATAAGTGGTGCTGGGAAAACTGGACAGCTACATGGAAAAGATTGAAATTAAAACACTCCCTAACACCATGCACAAAAAGAAACTCAAAATGGATTTGAGATCTAAATGTAAAGCCAGAAACGATAAAACTCTTAGAGGAAAACATAGGAAGAATACCCTTTGCCATAAATCACAGCAAGATCTTTTTTGATCCACCTCCTAGAGTAATGGAAATAAAGACAAAAATAAAGAAAAAAAATAAACAAATGGGACCTAATGAAACTTCAAAGCTTTTGCACAGCAATGGAAGCCATAAACAAGACGAAAAGACAACCTTCAGAATGGGAGAAAATATTTGCAAACGAATCATCGGACAAAGGATTAATCTCCAAAATATATAACAGCTCATGCAGCTCAATATTAAAGAAACAAGCAACCCAATCCAAAAATGGGCAGAAGACCTAAATAGACATTTCTCC
>NC_041234.1:35417300-35425790 GCF_002837175.3 Physeter macrocephalus | reverse complement strand
TACAGCCACTATGGAGAACAGTATGGACGTTTCTTAAAAACTAAAAATAGAACTACCATATGACACAGCAATCCCACTACTGGGCATATACCCAGAGAAAACCATAATTCAAAAAGACACATGCACCCCAATGTTCATTGCAGCACTATTTACAATAGCCAGGTCATGGAAGCAACCTAAATGCCCATCGACAGAGGAATGGATAAAGAAGTTGTGGTACATACATACAATAGAATATTACTCAGCCATAAAAAGGAATTAAATTGAGTCATTTGTTGGGACGTGGATGGATCTAGACTCTCATACAGAGTGAAGTAAGTCAAGGAGAAAAACAAATATCATATATTAACACATGTATGTGGAACCTAGAAAAACGGTACAGATGAACTGGTTTGCAGGGAAGAAATTGAGACACAGATGTAGAAAACAAACGTATGGACACCAAGGTTGGAAAACTGCAGTGGGCTGGTGATGGTGGTGTGATGAATTGGACGATTGGGATTGCTATGTATACACTGATGTGTATAAAATTGATGACTTATAAGAACCTGCAGTATAAAGAAACAAACCTTTCTTTGGGTTATTTGTATGGAAATATGTTAATATAAATGTTTCATACATTACAAAAAAATGGATAAAATACAAGAAACGATTAAGAAAGATTTAGAAGGACTAAAGAGCAAACAAATAATGATGAACAATGCAAAAAATGGAATTAAAGTTTCTCTAGAAGGAATCAATAGCAGAATAACTGAGGCAGAGGAACGGATAAATGACCTGGAATATAGAAGAAAATGACCTGACTACCACAGAGCAGAATAAAGAAAAGATATTAAAAAGAAATGAGGACAGTCTCAGAGAATTCTGGGACAACATTAAATGCAAGAACATTCGAATTATAGGGGTCCCAGAATAAGAGAAGAAAAAGGGACTGAGAAAATACTTGAAGAGATTATAGTTGAAAATTTCCCTAATATGGGAAAGGAAATAGTCAATCAAGTCCAGGAAGCAGAGAGAGAGCCATAGAGTATAAATCCAAGGTGAAACACACCAAGACATATATTAATCAATCAAACTGTCAAAAATTAAATACAAGAAAAAATATTAAAAGCAGAAAGGGAAAAAAGCAACAATTGACATACAAGGGAATCCCCATAAGGTTAACAGCTGATCTGTCAGCAGCAACTCTGCATTCCAGAAGGGAGTGGCAGGATATATTTAAAGTGATGAAAGGGAAAAACCTACAACCAAGATTACTGTACCCAGCAATGATCTCATTCAGATTCAGTGGAGAATTTAAAAACTTTACAGACAAGCAAAAGCGAAGAGAATGAAGCACCAGCAAACCAGCTTTACAACAAATGCTTAAGGATCTTCTCTATGCAGGAAACACAAGAGAAGGAAAAGAACTACAAAAACAAACCCAAAACAATTAAGAAAATGGTAACAGGAACATACATATTAATAATTACCTTAAATGTAAATGGATTAAATTCTCCAACCAAAAGACACAAACTGGCTGAATGGATACATAAACAAGACCCATGTATATGCTGTCCACAAGAGACCCATTTCAGACCTAGGGACACATACAGACTGAAAGTGAGAAGATGGAAAAACATATTGCATGAATATTGAAATAAAAATAAAGCTGGAGTAGCAATTCTAATATCAGACAAAAGAGACTTTAAAATAAAGACTATTACAAGAGACAAAGAAGGACATTACATAATGATCAAGCTATCAATCCAAGAAGAATATATAACACTGTAAATATTTATGCACTGAACATTGGAGCACCTCAATACATAAGGCAAATGCTAACAGCCATAAAAAGGGAAGTCGACAGTAGCACAATAATAGTGGCGGATTTTAACACCCCAGTTTCACAAATGGACAGATCATCCAAAATGAAAATAAATAAGGAAACAGAAGCATTAATGGACACATTAAACAAGATGGATTTAATTGATATTTATAGGACATTCCATCCGTAAACAACAGAATACATTTTCTTCTCAAGTGCTCATGGAACATTCCTCAGGATACATCATATCTTGGGTCACAAATCAAGCCTTGGTAAATTTAGGAAAATTGAAATTGTATCACGTATCTTTTCTGACCACAGAAATGAAGGAAACCATAGCAAAGATCAATAAAATTTAAAGCTAGCGCTTTGAAAGGATAAACATAATTGATAAACCATTAGCCAGACTCATCAAGAAAACAAGGGAAAGGAACCAAATCAACAGATTTAGAAATGAAAAAGTAGTAAAAACTGACACTGCCAAAGTACAAAGGATCATGAGAGATTACTATAAGCAACTATATGCAAATAAACTGGACAACCTGGAAGGAATGGACAAATTCTTAGAAAAGCACAACCTTCTGTGACTGAACCAAGAAGAAATAGAAAATATAAACAGACCAACCACAAGCACTGAAATTCAGACTGAAAAAAAATCTTCCAACAATCAAAACCCCAGGACCAGATGGCTGCACAGGCGAATTATATCAAACATTTAGAGAAGAGCTAACACCTATCCTTATCAAACTCTTACAAAATATAGCAGAGTGAGGAACACCCGTAAACTCATTCTAAAAGTGCACCATAACCCTGATACCAAAACAAGAAAAAGAAGTCACAAAAAAAGAAAACTACAGGCCACTATCATTGATAAACATAGATGTTAAAATCCTCAACATAATACTAGTAAACAGAATCCAACAGCACATTTAAAGGATCAAACACATCATATCTTGGGTCACAAATCAAGCCTTGGTAAATTTAGGAAAATTGAAATTGTATCACGTATCTTTTCTGACCACAGCACTATGAGAGTAGATATCAGTTACAGGGGAAAAATGTAAAAAATACAAACACGTCATGGCTGAAAAATATGCTACTAAATAAAAAAGAGATCACTGAAGAAATCAAAGAGGAAATCCAGATACCTAGAAATAAATGACAATGAAATCACAACTACCCCAAAACTATGAGATGGAGCAGAAGCTGTTCTAATAGGGAAGTATATAGCAATACAATCCTACCTCAAGAAAAAAGAAAAATCTCAAATAAACAACCTAACCTTAAACCTAAAACAATTAGAGAAAGAAGAAGAAAAAAAATTAGCAGAAGGAAAGAAATCATAAAAATCAGACAAGAGAAAATGAAAAAGAAATGAAGGAAACCATAGCAAAGATCAATAAAATTTAAAGCTAGCGCTTTGAAAGGATAAACATAATTGATAAACCATTAGCCAGACTCATCAAGAAAACAAGGGAAAGGAACCAAATCAACAGATTTAGAAATGAAAAAGTAGTAAAAACTGACACTGCCAAAGTACAAAGGATCATGAGAGATTACTATAAGCAACTATATGCAAATAAACTGGACAACCTGGAAGGAATGGACAAATTCTTAGAAAAGCACAACCTTCTGTGACTGAACCAAGAAGAAATAGAAAATATAAACAGACCAACCACAAGCACTGAAATTCAGACTGAAAAAAAATCTTCCAACAATCAAAACCCCAGGACCAGATGGCTGCACAGGCGAATTATATCAAACATTTAGAGAAGAGCTAACACCTATCCTTATCAAACTCTTACAAAATATAGCAGAGTGAGGAACACCCGTAAACTCATTCTAAAAGTGCACCATAACCCTGATACCAAAACAAGAAAAAGAAGTCACAAAAAAAGAAAACTACAGGCCACTATCATTGATAAACATAGATGTTAAAATCCTCAACATAATACTAGTAAACAGAATCCAACAGCACATTTAAAGGATCAAACACCATAATCAAGGGGGTTTTACTCCAGGAATGCAAGAATTCTTCAACATACGCAAATCAATCAATGTGATACAACATATTAACAAATTGAAGGATAAAAACCAAATGATAATCTCAATAGATGCAAAAGAAAACTTTCAGCAAAACTCAAGAGCCATTTATGATAAAAACTCTCCAGAAAGTAGGCAGAGAGGGAACTGAACTCAACATAATAAACAGCATATATGACAATCCCACAGCCAACATCATTCTCAATGGTGAAAAACTGAAACCATTTCCACTAAGATCAGGAACAATAAAAGGTTGCCCAATCTCACCGCTATTATTCAACATAGTTTTGGAAGTTTTAGCCACAGCAAACAGAGAAGTAGAAATAAAAGGAATACAAATTTGAAAAGAAGAAGTAAAACTGTCCCTGTTTGCAGATGATATGATACTACACATAGAGGATCCTAAAATGCTACCAGAAAACTACTAGAGCTAATCAATGAATTTGGTAAAGTAGCAGGACACAAAATTAATGCACAGAAATCTCTTGCATTCCTATACACTAATGATGAAAAATCTGAAAGAGGAATTAAGGAAACACTCCTACTTCCTATTGCAATAAAAAGAATAAAATTCCTAGGAATAAGCCAACCTAAGGAGATAAAAGACCTCTATGCAGAAAATTATAAGACACCGATGAAAGAAATTAAAGATGATACAAACTGATGGAGAGACATACTATGTTATTGGATTGGAAGAATCAACATTGTGAAAATGACTATACTACCCAAAGCAATACACAATTCAATGCAATCCCTATAAAACTACCAATGGCATTTTTCACAGAACTAGAAAAAATGTTCAGAATTTGTATGGAAACACAAAAGACTCCGATTAGCCAAAGCAATCTTGAGAAAGAAAAACGGAGCTGGAGGAATCAGGCTCCCTGACCTCAAACTGTACCACAAAGCTGTATTAATCCCAACAGTATGGTACTGGCACAAAAACGGAAATATAGATCAATGGAACAGGATAGAAAGCCCAGAGATAAACCCACGCACATATGGTCACCTTATTTTTGATAAAGGAGGCAAGAATATACAGTGGAGAAAAGACAGCCTCTTCAATAAGTGGTGCTTGGGAAACTGGAAGGCTACATATAAAAGAATGAAATTACAACAGTCCCTAACACCATACACAAAAATAACCTCAAAATGGATTAAAGACTTAAATGTAAGGCCAGACACTATAAAACTCTTAGAGGAAAACATAGGCAGAAACTCTATGACATACATCACAGGAAGATCCTTTTTGATGCACCTCCTAGAGAAATGGAAATTAAAAACAAAAATAAACCAGTGGGACATAATGAACCTTAAAAGCTTTTGCACAGCAAAGGAAACCATAAACAAGACAAAGAGACAACCCTTAGAATCGGAGAAAATTGTTGAAATGGAAGCAACTGACCAAGGATTAATCTCAAAAATATACAGGCAGCTCATGCACCTCAATATCAAAAAAACAAACAACCCAATCCAAAAATGGGGAGAAGAACTAAATAGATATTTCTCCAAAGAAGATATACAGATTGCCAACAAACACATGAAAGGATGCTCAGCATCGCTAATCATTAGAGAAATGCAAATCAAAACTACAATGACGTATCACCTCACACCAGTCAGAATGACCATCATCAAAATTTTTACAAACAATAAATGCTGGAGAGGGTGTGGAGAAAACGGTACCCTCTTGCAGAGTTGGTGGGAATGTAAACTGATATAGCCACTATGGAGAACAGTATGGAGGTTCCTTAAAAACTAAAAATAAAACTACCATATGACCCAGCACTCCCACTACTGGGTATAAACCCTGAGAAAACTATAATTCAAAAAGTCACATGCCCCCCAATATTCATTGCAGCGCTATTTACAATAGCCAGGACCTGGAAGCAACCTAAGTGCCCACTGACAGATTAATGTATAAAGAAGATGTGGTACTTATATACAATGGATTATTACTCAGCCCTAAAAAGAAATGAAATTGGGTTATTTGTAGGGAGGTGGATAGAACTAGAATCTGTCATATGAGTGAAGTAAGTCAGAAAGAAAAAAAACAAATACCGTATGCTAACACATATATATGGAATCTAAAAAAAAAAAAAAAAGGGTCCTGAATAACCTAGGGGCAGGACAGGAATAAAGATGCAGACGTAGAGAATGGACTTGAAAACACAGGGAGGGGTAAGGGAAAGCTGAGATGAAGTGAGAGAGTGGCATGAACATATAAGCACTACCAAATGTAAAATAGATAGCTAGTGGGAAGCACGCTCATAGTATTGGGAGATCAGCTCGGTGCTTTGTGACCACCTAGAGGGGTGGGATATGTAGGGTGGGAGGGAGTCGCAAGAGGGAGGGGATATGGGGATATATGTATATGTATAGCTGACTCACGTTGTTATTCAGCAGCAACAAACACAACAATGTAAAGCAATTATACTCCAATAAAGATGTTTTAAAAAATACATCTGTAACAAAAACAATAACAGAAACAAAAATGATTATTGAAAGGGAGAAAAAAATCACACTTTTTCCTTAGAACCAATAAATGGGTTTCAATTAATCATTAAAAAAGTGGAAATAGCCTAAATATCCATCAGATGATGAATGGATTAACAGAATGTCATATATCATTATATTATTCAGCCATAATAAAGAATGAAGTACTAACACATGGCACTACATGGGTGAACCTTGAAAACATTATGCAAGTGAAAGGAGCCAGGCACAAAGGACTACATATTTTATGATTCCATTTATATGAAATGGCCAAAATAAGCAAATCCATAGAGACCGGAAATAGATTAGTGATTGCCAGGCCCTGGGAGGAGGGGAGAAGGGGAAATAACTGTTAATGGGTACTGGGTTTCTTTAAAGGAGGATGAAAATAATCTACAATTAGGTAGTAGTGATGGTAGTACAACTTTGTGAATATACTAAAAAAGAAACCCACTAAATTGTACAGTTTTTAAAAATCTATAATTCCCTTAAGGGGCATATTTTCTAGTTACCTCTTGTGATGAGTGAAGCATATCTTTTAACTTTTGAAGCCTTCCTGAACGTACATGCTTCTGGACACCTGTATAAAATGGACTTTCTTCGTGTTTCTTGTCTTTGTCCCATGTTCTTCAGCAGACACAGCTTCAATGTCTTCTATCTTGGTATCTTAGTCCATTAATTATGACTGCCAAATGGTGATGGAGGCCCAAATAGAGGAGTTGAGAATGTATCATGGGCCACTTTGTATAATAACTTATTTCAAGTCATATTGTAATGACTACAAAATACCCTAAATTTAGGAATTATGTTTTCTTCTTTCCTTCTCTTCTGCTTTCCTCTATGGACTGAGAAAATGTAATTGGCATAGCCTCTGGTTAGTTTTAATCACATGAAGTAAACCCAGAGGGCCCCAAATTGCATTCCTAATTCCCTTTAGCTCTCTCTGCTTCACCATCGACAAATATGTAGCTTGTATTTGATATCTCTCAAGCAAGGCTTCCCAAAAGTGTCTGATCTACAAATCTCCAATAAATGGGTTGATTTGAAGATGGTAAGAGCTTCATGTTTGAACTTTCTCACTGCCGCTAACATTTTACCAAAGGTCTACTGTTAATATATGTTCTAAACCAGCCATCCTCAACCCTAAATACACATTCAAATAACCTGGGAAATAAGTTTTGAATATTGATGCCTGAACCCCAGACCCAATTAATTGGTATAGTTTGGGGCCTGAAAACTTATATTTTTTAAAAGTTCCCCTGGCTAACTCCAGTGGGCAACAGGGTTGATGAAAACGGCACTGAGAAAGACTTGAGTATTTCTTAAGTTTAGATTTACTAATTATATTTTTATCAAGCAATATAGATATAAAGTTCTAAAAGTCAAATGGTACTTACTACAAAGCTTTTTAAGAAAGCATTTTCTTGCTCTACCCCTTCCCATCCCTGATCCTCATTCCCCAGAGGCAACCACATTCAACTCTTTTTTTTTTTTAACATCTTTATTGGAGTATAACTGTTTTACAATAGTGTGTTAGCTTCTCCTTTACAACAAAGTGAATCAGTTATACATATACATATGTTCCCATATCTCTTCCCTCTTGCGTCTCCCTCCCTCCCACCCTCCCTATCCCACCCCTCTCATGGTCACAAAGCACAGACGTGATCTCCCTGTGCTATGCGGCAGCTTCCCACTAGCTATCTAATTTACATTTGGTAGTGCATATATGTCCCTGCCACTCTCTCACTTCGTCACAGCTTACCCTTCCCCCTCCCCATGTCCTCAAGTCCATGCTCTAGTAGGTCTGTGTTTTATTCCCGTCCTACCACTAATCTCTTCATAACATTTTTTTTCTTAGATTCCATATATATGTGTTAGCATACAGTATTTGTTTTTCTCCTTCTGACTTACTTCACTCTGTATGACAGACTCCAGGTCTATCCACCTCATTACAAATAACTCAGTTTCATTTCTTTTTATGGCTGAGTAATATTCCATTGTATATATGTGCCACATCTTCTTTATCCATTCATCTGTTGATGGACACTTAGGTTGCTTCCATGTCCTGCCTATTGTAAATAGAGCTGCAATGAACAGTTTGGTACATGACTCTTTTTGAATTATGGTTTTCTCAGGGTATATGCCCA
>NC_041234.1:35414246-35416797 GCF_002837175.3 Physeter macrocephalus | reverse complement strand
TGGGCATATACCCTGAGAAAACCATAATTCAAAAAGAGTCATGTACCAAACTGTTCATTGCAGCTCTATTTACAATAGGCAGGACATGGAAGCAACCTAAGTGTCCATCAACAGATGAATGGATAAAGAAGATGTGGCACATATATACAATGGAATATTACTCAGCCATAAAAAGAAATGAAACTGAGTTATTTGTAATGAGGTGGATAGACCTGGAGTCTGTCATACAGAGTGAAGTAAGTCAGAAGGAGAAAAACAAATACTGTATGCTAACACATATATATGGAATCTAAGAAAAAAAAAATGTCATGAAGAGATTAGTGGTAGGACGGGAATAAAACACAGACCTACTAGAGCATGGACTTGAGGACATGGGGAGGGGGAAGGGTAAGCTGTGACGAAGTGAGAGAGTGGCAGGGACATATATACACTACCAAATGTAAATTAGATAGCTAGTGGGAAGCTGCCGGCATGGCGCAGGGAGATCACCTCTGTGCTTTGTGACCATGAGAGGGGTGGGATAGGGAGGGTGGGAGGGAGGGAGACGCGAGAGGGAAGAGATATGGGAACATGTGTATATGTATAACCACATTCAACTCTTTTTAAAAAAAAATAAATTTATTTATTTTTGGCTGCATTGGGTCTTTCTCGCTGCGCATGGGCTTTCTCTAGTTGAGGCGAGCGTGGGCTGCTCTTCATTGCGGTGCGCGAGCTTCTCATTGTGGTGGCTTCTCTTGTTGTGGAGCATGGGTTCTAGGCACGTGGTCCTCAGTAGTTGTGGCACACGGGCTCAGGAGTTGTTGGGCTCGGGCTTAGTTGCTCTGTGTCATGTGGGATCTTTCCAGACCAGGGCTTGAACCTGTGTCCCCTGCATTGGCAGGCGGATTCTTAACCACTGTGCCACCATGGACGCCCCATATTCAACCCTTTTAACTATTCCCTTAAATTATTTACATCTTTTATCATTATACTGATATTTCTTATTTATTTTCAATTTTATTTATTGTGAGTTGACTTCCTACTACAGAAGACGATGATCTGCCTCTCCTCTTCCAGCATTCTGCACACAAATGTTTCCCTTCCACCTTCCCAGCATAGTTATAACATGGTTTGGGGTTAAAGCAATATTCAGTGTTGACATATTTATGACTATGTAAATATAATAAAATGGCAGACTGAAGCCCTAACCTATCAGTAATTACCTTAAATATAAACAGTTTAAGTTCACCAATTGAAAGACAGAGATTAACAAAGTGGATTAAGAAATTTAATCAAACCATATCCTGTCTACAAGAAACTCACCTCGAATACAACCACAGAAAATAATAGAATGGAAAAATATGTGCAACATATTATGTCTTTTTAAAGAGCAGAACTGACTATATTAACATTTGATTCCAGAGCAAAGAAAATTACTAGAAACAAAGAGGGACATTACATAATGATAAAAGGATCAGTTCACCAAGAAGAGATATTGAGGCAGAAAATGCATCTGCAAAATCCAACATTCATTCATGTTAAAAAAAAAAACCCTCAGAAAACTAGAAATAGAAGGAAATTTCCTCAGCTCGGTAAACAGTACTTACAAAAACTTACAGTTAATATTGTATTTAATTGTGGAAAACTGAATGCTTCCCGTCTAACTTCGGGAACAAGGCAAGGATGTATGCATCTCACCACTCTCATTCAACATTCTACTGGAAGTTCTAGCCAGTGAAATAAGAGCCAAAATATATAATAAATAAAAGAGATACATATTTTTTAAAAGAAAAAATAAAACTGTCCCTATTTGCAGATGTCTATACTGTTCGAAATCCCAAGGAATCTAAAACAAAACAAAACCCTCCTAGAGCTTATGAGTTCAGCAAGGTTTCAGAATACAAGATCAACACTTAAAAATCAATCGCATTTCTATATGTTAACAACATACTTGTGGAAATAAAAATTAAAAACACAATACCAGGGACTTACTTGGTGGCGCAGTGGTTAAGAATCTGCCTGCCACTGCAGAAACATGGGTTCAATCCCTGGTCCAGGAAGATCCCACATGCCGCGAGCCACTAAGCCCGTGTGCCACAACTACTGAGCCCGCATGCCACAACTACTGAAGGCTGCGTGCCTAGAGCCTGAGCTCCGCCACAAGAGAAGCCACCACAATGAGAAGCCCGTGCACCAAAACTAAGAGTAGCCCCTGATCTTCTCAACTAGAGAAAGCCCGTGGGCATCAACGAAGATCCAACGCAGCCATAAATAAATAAAATTTATATATATACTAAAAAAAATACCATTTATGGTGTGTGCTAAAGAAAATTAAATAGATATAAATCTAAAAGCATGTACAGGATCTGTATGCTGAAAATTACAAAACGCTGATGAGAGAAATCAAAGACCTAAATAAATGGAGAAACATATGTTCATAGATTGGAAGACTGAGAATATTGTAGATGTCAATTCTCTCCAAATAGATCTATAGGATTAATGCAATTCCTAGTGAAGTTTTTTTGTAGACACAAACAAGCTTATTCTAAAATGTATATGGAAAGGTACAAGC
>NC_041234.1:35407051-35413984 GCF_002837175.3 Physeter macrocephalus | reverse complement strand
AAACTAAAACCTTACAAAAATGAACCCAAAATCGATCAAGGAGTGAATGTAAAATGTAAATCTCTAAAATGTTTAGAAACAAAATATAGGAAAAACTCTTTGGGACCTAGGACTAGGTGAAGAGTTCTTAGACTTGATATGAAAAGCACAGTCCTTAAAAGGAAAAATTGATGAACTGGACTTTATCAAAATTAAATACGTTTGTTTCATTGAAAGACTGTTAAGAAGATGAAACGACAAGTTACAGACTGGGAGAAAATATTTGCCAGCCACATACCCAGTGAAGGCCTTATATCTAGAATATATAAAGAACTCTCAGAACTCAACGATAAAGAAAAAGGAAACAATCCAACTAGAAACTGGGCAAAAGACATGAACATTCACTTCACCAAAGAGGAGATACGGATGGCAAATAAGTGTCTGAAAAGATATTCAACACCACTAGCCATTAGGGAAATGTAGATTAAGACTGCAATGAGATATCAGTTGAAATAAAAAATAGTGATAGATAACAAATGCTGGTGAGGATACAGACAAATTGGATCTCTATACATTGCTAGTGGGAATGTGAAATGGTGCAGCCAGTCTGGAGAAGAGTTAGGGGTAGAGTGAATATGTACAAAGAGGTAATATTAGGGGGTTCTTTTGTGGTGATGGGAAGCAGTTCTGTATCTTGCTTGTGGTACTGGCATAGAGCCACACAGACTCACACACACACACACACACACACACACACGGTTTTTTAAATGGTGAAAACTCAATGCTAAAAACTGAATGTGGTCCATAGTCTAATTAAGAGTAATGTACCAATGTCAGTTTCCTAATTTTGATATTATACTACAGCTGTGATATTGGGGGAAGCTGGGTGAAGGATGAACTTGTACTATTTTTGCAATTTCCTCTAAGCATATAATTATTTCAAAATAACTTTTTGTAACTTTAAGAAATACATCCCCAAAAAGTCTTTTTGGTCTTGTAAATATCCCTCAGTGGGGAAAATCCTTAAGCAATCGCTTTCCAGCTATAGCTTTATCCAGCTCATTTTGTTAGGTCATTTCCTGCCCTGAGAGCATGTTGGATTGTATCAGGGGTGCTTCAGGAGACAGAAGGAGGGAGTCCCAGGAAAATGGGGGAGAACCTCACAAGGAGGGGTCCATGTACCAACCACCACCTTCTCTTCAAATGCTTGTCCAACATTAGCCAGCCCTGTCTCAATATCTCTGCCGAGGTCCATTGGCCTCATCCACACACAGAGGTGGCAAGACAGAAGTTAGCCTGCAATTCACAAAGTCTGCTCTGTTCTCACACCTGCCTGATGCTTGCTGGGTGCCTAAATTTCTCCTATGAAGAACAGGAGTCATGCCATTGTGCTGTAGTAGCTGGGAATAAGTGGGCTAAAGAAGAATTCAAAAGTATCCTAATTGTAGTGATGCCAAAAGGGGAAATCTTCTCACTGTGTGTGTCCCCCCATCCTATCCTTCCCCAGATTCAGTTCTTAGGTGAACCTCACAATTTTAACAAGTGCTTTACATAGTTATGAATACCTGAATTGTAACTATATCCAAACATTATATGAAATGCTTCATGCATAATATAACATTCCTTATTCACAGTTGGAAGGAGGTATGGTAGTTGGCATATGGAGGTTTGAAACACAGCTCATTTTCATTGCCAGAATTTATTTTTGTTATACTATCCCATGAAGTCTAAAAATAAAGATATGATTGTAAAATTATAATAACCTAGAATAAAGAGGATAAAATACTATTTGTGAGTCCGTGTCCTGTAAATATTTATCAGTGCTTAATTTGTACAATAAATCCACAAAAACAAAAAAATAATACCCATAAAAGTGATATCATATGGTATTTGTATTTCTCTTTCTGACTTACTTCACTTAGTATGATAATCTCTACTTGCATCCATGTTGCTACAAATGACATTATTTCATTCTTTTTTTATGGCTCATTTTCATTGCCAGAATTTATTTTTGTTATACTATCTCATGAAGTCTAAAAATAAAGATATGATTGTAAAATTATAATAACCTAGAATAAAGAGGATAAAATACTATTTGTGAGTCCGTGTCTTGTAAATATTTATCAGTATTTAATTTGTACAATTAATCCACAAAAACAAAAAAATAAAAAGTATCATAATTGAAAGCTTGGATGATTAGAGCAGCTTGGGATTGCTGAAGGATTTAGGGTCTGAGCATTTTTTTATAAATTTTGTTAAAGTATAGTTGATTTACAATGCTGTGTTAATTTCTGCTGTACAGCAAAGTGATTCAGTTATACATATATATATATTCTTTTTCATACTCTTTCCATTATGGTTTATCACAGGATATTGAATATCATTCCCTGTGCTCTACAACAGGACCTTGTTGTTTATCCACTCTATGTATAATAGTTTGCATCTGCTAATCCCAAACTCCCACTCCATCTCTCCCCACTACCCCATCCCCCTTGGTAACCACAAGTCTCTTCTCTATGTCTGTGAGACTGTTTCTGTTTCGTGGATAAGTTCGTGTCATATTTTAGATTCCACATAAAAGTGATATCATATGGTATTTGTATTTCTCTTTCTGACTTACTTCACTGAGTGTCATAATCTCTACTTGCATCCATGTTGCTACAAATGGCATTGTTTCATTCTTTTTTTATGGCTGAGTGATATTCCATTGTGTATATGTGTATGTATGTGTATGTGTGTATACACACAGACAAACACACACATATAGGTTCTGAGCTTTTGACAGAAAGGCATCTGAATCGGAGACAGGAGTCTCCAAATTCTTTAGCACTCATCAGGCTCCTCCTGTCAGTCTAGATTTTTGCTTCTAAGACACCAGGCTTTAAAAGTCACTGAGAAGCTGTTCCCCTGCTGAACAGACAGAAACACATAGCAAACATCACCCCATTTTTCTTGAGGGGTACTTGTGAATGTCCCAACATCAAGGCAGGAGAAACCCCACCGTTCAGAAGGATTCTGGTTCCAACAAAAACAGGCCATTAATTTGGAGACAGAGATCACTGTTACAACTGAATGCCAGAGGCGGGGAAAATGTCAATCTAACTGCTGACACAGTCTCAGTACTGGTGGCTAATACCAGGCCACACAGAGTTTGAGGAGGGAACAAGCGTTTGTCTGAGGAGACCAAGGGTGAGGGGCTGAGGAAAGGGAAATATGTGCATTGTGACCAGGAAGAACTTTCTGGTGAGCATTATTTCTTACACTCAAAATGCTGTTTTATAGAGCCTGGCCATGAATGGAGCTGGCACATGAAAAAGCAGAGAAACACCTGTGAAATAAAGCAAGAAGGTCTTTGACAGAAGGTATTTAAGGAGCCTGGGGAGACACACTTGCTGACAGCTTGATAGATTCATAGGTGTGATGGTCGGTTCCTTCAACACTAATTGCAAAGTCATGGGCATTAAGCAACACACACAAGAGGGGTAATTATGACAAACATGATTTTCAAAGACTAGAAAGGATACGATCAGAGGAAAACCCTGAAGTGATCACAGCCACTGAGGATCATTATTCATTCGCTGAAGCTAATGACAGTTTGGCGCTTAGAAACTAGTGGAGACGTGGCTTCTGGTGGGAAGAGAAGAGAGTATTCATTCTTGTTATGCAAAACCTCTCCCCGGGAAACAAATAAAACGTCCTACTGCGGTTGAATTTAAGCTACAATACACAAATGTTTTATGATACGGTCCTTTTTCATGATACTACTGACTTGGAATGTGCTTGTGTTGGTTTAGAGTTTCATTTCTGCCCTTAAGTTGGCATACAGACTGTGATTTTCAGTAAAATGGCATCATTTGTCAAGGTGTGATTGTGAATTCTGTCCAGATGTGTTAAGCACAACTGTCGTTGGGGAGCCTACTCTGCAGGATCAAGGGGACAAAGCCACCTTGCCCGAGGAGAGAGGATACTTCTGAGGAAAGCACTGTGGATAGCTCTTCGAGTGGAAAGGCACTCAGGAGAGAGGAAGCAGATAAACAGGGAAGGAAAGACCCCCACACATGCTCGCCTGCTCAGAGATGAGTGCCAGAACCTAGCGTCCATTGGCATGCAGACATGGCAATCCTCAGGCTGGCCCTTGGCCTAGGGTCACACTGTAGAGCAGGCAGGGAGTATCTCCCTGACTCTTAATACTCCTCTCTGCCCTATTTTGAGACTCTCCCATTTTAGGCTTTCTGACTTGCTCTCCAAAGTGTTCGATGACCTGGGTCAAGAAGAGCACAAGGGGAACATTTGGAACAATATTTCACACGGAGATGTGACCCAGCATGATTCCTTACCCCCACTCCTGCCCACACTCTTACCTTTAAATTCTTGCTGAAGTGAAGAAAAAGTGTTGGGGATCTAGGCAAATATGCAATACAGCCCCTTTATTCACATGATCCCTAAAATGGATATCTGACTGTGATTGTTCGAGCTCAGACTCTCTCTGCCCTGCTCTGGTAAGCGAATCCCTTTATCCTGAAGAGAAACCATCATCCTTGCAGTTTGGTTGAAGCTGAAACCATCTGCCCCTCCTGACCACAGGACTGGGCCTCCTGTGACCTAAACTGGCCAATCAGCATCCACCTCCCTCTTAGGCATAGTGCTTGAATGAAGGGAGGGCACAACAGAGAGAAAGACTTTGGGTACTAAGCTAGCTATGGAAGCCAAAACTTGGCCCCATGGGTAAACAGATTGGGAAAAGATGTTAGGAAACACTGGAAAGAGACAAACACAGAGTTCTAATCTGAGCGCATCCAGGGGAGAAGACATATCATCGTGGTAGATATCCAGGCTGAAGAAACGAGACAAAGTCTAGTTCTGTGAAATGGACTAGAAACATCCAGAACCAATTTAGAAGCAAGCAGAGCCCAACGCTGAGCCCAGAATGTTAAAGCGGGGCTCCAGAAGTTTTCACTGCAAACAGACAGTGTTTGTTATAGAGAATGAGGCAAGATTTAGCCTTGAGGTGGGAATTGAGGGGTCCTTTTAGGAGAAAATGATAATAGTGACTAGAAAGCCAGCTGGAAATGTCACTGCTACCATCCTGACACCTCCTTCAGTTTTATGTATGCCACTATTAGAACTGGATTTTGTTTTTAGAAAAGGGCTATTTCATTCCTTATAAGAAAAATTCCTATTAGTATATGGGTCATCATTTAAATGGTTATCAGCCTTTTATAACTTAGTATGAATTTGCTTACATATTTCCTGCTTGAGAGTGGATTTTGATGGAGGCTGGAAGAAATTATTCATATAACAGTGTCTTACTGAGAGGCTAAGGGTCAGGCACTGTGCTAAACCCTAGGGGTACAAAGATGAAGCAAAGTACATGTGCTTCATCCCTGAAGAATTTTACATCCTTCTAGATTGAAGGTGGAAAGGAAGCCACTAAAAAGAAAAATATGTGCAAGAGGGAACCTGGATATAGTATAGAGAAATGTTTTATTTTCTAGTGTTTCCAGTGGACTCATTTCTCCATGGAAATCCCACAGATGATCCTCGCCATATTCCCACAGCCATTAGCCTCAACTCTTGAAGTAGCATCAGGGCTTCTTGTTCCATGCTTACTGTCAGGAGTAGAGATGCTGGGAAGAACATTTTGTCCAATAGCTTTGACTTATTAACAAGGAAAACCAGGAACAAAGAGATAAAGCAACTGGAAGAAATTATGATGGGAGTTCATGACAAAACTTCATGGGTTCCTCTAAACTTCTCGTCAACACCCTTTCACTGAACCTGCTGTATAAAAATAAATTAATTAATTAAATTGTTTTAAAAAAGGGTGGTGATGGTGGGATTAACTGGTAGTTTGGGATTGACATACATACACTGATATGTATAGAGCAGATAACTGATAAGAACCTGTTGTATAAAATAAATAAATAAATAAAATTTAAGATTGGAACCAAGATGGCGGAGTAGAAGGACATGCTGTCACTTCCTCTTGTGAGAACACCAGAATCACAACTAGCTGCTGGATAGTCATCGACAGGAAGACACTGGAACTCACCAAAAAAGATACCCACATCCAAAGACAAAGGGGAAGTCACAATGAGACTGTAGGAGGGGTGCAATCACAGTAAAATCAAATCCCATAACTTCTGGGTAGGTGAAGCACAGACTGGAGAACACTTATACTACAGAAGTCCACCCACTGGAGTGAAGGCTCTGAGCCCCACGTCAGGCTTCCCAACCTGGGGGTCCAGCAATGGGAGGAGGAATTCCTAGAGAATCAGACTTTGAAGGCTACTGGGATTTCATTTCGGGACTTCGACAGAACTCGGGGAAACAGAGACTCTACTCTTCGATGGCACACACAAAGGAGTGTGCACATCAGGACCCAGGGGAAGGAGCAGTGACCACAGAGGAGACTGATCCAGACCTACCTGCTAGTGTTGGGGCAGTTCCTGCAGAGGCGGGGTGCAGCTATGGCTCATCATAGGGACAAGGACACTGAGAGCAGAAGTTCGGGGAAGTACTCCTTGGCGTGAGCCCTCCCACAATCCATCATTAACCCCACCAAGGAGCCCAGGTAGGCTCCAGTGTTGGGTTGCCTCAGGCCAAATAACCAACAGGGAGGGAACCCAGACCCACCCATCAGCTGTCAAGCGGATTAAAGCTTTACTGAGCTCTGCCCAACAGAGCAACAGTCAGCTCTACCGATCACCAAACCTTCCCATCAGGGAACTTGCATAAGCCTCTTAGACAGCCTCATCCACTAGAGGGCAGACAGCAGAAGCAAGAAGAACTACAGTCGTGCAGCCTGTGGAACAAAAACCACATTCACTGAAAGAAAGACAAGATGAAAAGGCAGAGGGCTATATACCAGATGAAGGAACAAGATAAAACCCCAGAAAAACAACTAAATGAAGTGGAGATAGGCAACCTTCCAGAAAAAGAATTCAGAATAAT
>NC_041234.1:35403562-35406956 GCF_002837175.3 Physeter macrocephalus | reverse complement strand
ACTGCTGCGGAACAGAATAAAGAAAAAAGAATGAAAAGAAATGAAGACAGCCTAAAAGACCTCTGGGAAAACATTAAATGCAACAACATTCACATTATACGGGTCCCAGAAAGAGAAGAGAGAGAGAAAGGACCGAAGAAATATTTGAAGAGATTATAGTCAAAAACTTCTGTAACATGGGAAAGGAAATGGCCACCCAAGTCCAGGATGCGCAGAGAGTCCCATACAGGATAACCCACGGAGAAACACACCAAGATACATACTAATCAAACTGGCAAAAATTAAAGACAAAGAAAAATTATTAAAATCAGCAAGGGAAAAATGAGAAATAACATACAAGCATACTCCCATAAGGTTAACAGCTGATTTCTCAGCAGAAACTCTACAAGCCAGAAGGGCGTGGCAGGATATACTTAAAGTGATGAAAGGGAAAAACCTACAACCAAGATTACTCTACATGGCAAGGATATCATTCAGATTTTATGGAGAAATCAAAAGCTTTACAGACAAGAAAACCTGAGAGAATTCAGCACCACAAAACCAGCTCTACAACAAATGCTAAAGGAAATTCCCTAAGTGGGAAACACAAGGGAAGAAAAGGACCTACAGAAACAAACACAAAACAATAAGAAAATGGTCATAGGAACATACATATCGATAATTACCTTGAAAGTGAATGGGTTAAATGCTCCAACCAAAAGACACAGGCTTGCTGAATGGATACAAAAACAAGACCCACATATATGCTGTCTACAAAAGACACACCTCAGACCTAGGGACACAGTCAGGCTGAAAGTGAGGGGATGGAAAAAGATATTCCTTGCAAAAGGAAATCAAAAGAAAGCTGGAGTAGCAATACTCATATCAGATAAAATAGACGTTAAAATAAAGAAGGTTACAAGAGACAAGGAAGGAAACTATGTAATGATAAAGGGATCAATCCAAGAAGAAGATACAACAATTATAAATGTATATATATATATATCCAACATAGGAGCATCTCAATACATAAGGCAACTGTTAACAGCTACAAAAGAGGAAATTGAGAGTAACACAATAATAGTGGGGGACTTTAACACCTCACTTACTCCAATGGACAGATCATCCAAACAGAAAATTAATAAGGAAACACAAGCTTTAAATGTCATAATAGACCAGATAGATTTAATTGATATTTATAGGACATTCCATCCAAAAACAGTAGATTACACTTTCTTCTCAAGTGCGCACAGAACATTCTCCAGGATAGATCACATCTTCAGTCACAAATCAAGCCTCAGTAAATTTAAGAAAATTGAAATCATATCAAGCATCTTTTCTGACCACAAGGCTATGAGATTACAAATCAAATATGGGAAAGAAAGCATAAAAAACATAAACACATTGGAGGCTACACAATACTTTACCAAATAACCAAGAGATCACTGAAGAAATCAAAGAGGAAATCAAAAAATACCTAGAGACGAATGACAATGAAAACACGACGATCCAAAAGCTATGAGATGCAGCAAAAGCAGTTCTAAGAGGGAAGTTTATAGCTATACAATCCTACCTCAAGAAACAAGAAAAATCTCAAATAAACAATTAACCTTACACCTAAAGGAAGTAGAGAAAGAAGAACAAACAAAACCGAAAGTTAGCAGAAGGAAAGAAATCATAAAGATCAGAGCAGAAATAAATGAAATAGAAACAACGAAAACCATAGCGAAGATCAATAAAACTAAAAGTTGGTTCTTTGCGAAGATAAACAAAATTGTTAAACCATTAGCCAGACTCATCAAGAAGAAGAGGGAGAGGACTGCAAACAATAAAATTAGAAATGAAAAAGAAGAAATTACAACAGACAATGCAGAAATACAACTATCCTAAGAGACTACTACAAGCAACTCTATGCCAATAATTTGGACAACCAGGAAGAAATGGACAAATTCTGAGAAAGGTATAACCTTCTATGACTGAAGCAGGAAGAAATAGAAAATATGAACAGACCAATCACAAGTAATGAAATTGAAACTGTGATTAAAAATCGTGTAAGAAACAAAAGTCCAGGACCAGATGGCTTCACAGGTGAATTCTATCAAACATTTAGATAAGAGCTACCACCCGTCCTTCTCCAACTCTTCCAAAAAATTGAGAAGGGAGGAACACTCCCAAACTCACTCTATGAATCCACCATCACCCTGATACCAAAATCAGACAAAGATACTACAAAAAAAAGAAAAGTACAGACTAATATCACTGATGAACATAGATGCAAAAATCCTCAACAAAATACTAGCAAACAGAATCCAGCAGCACATTAAAAGGATCATATACCATGATCAAGTGGGGTTTATATCAGGAATGCAAGGATTCTTCTATATTTTCAAATCAATCAGTGTGATACACCATATTAACTGAATGAAGGATAAAACAATATGATTATCTCAAACCCACAGCAAACATCATTCTCAAAGGTGAAAAACTGAAAGCATTTCCTCTAAGATCAGGAAAGAGACAGGGATGTCCACTGTCGCCACTACTATTCAACATAGTTTTGGAAGTCCTAGCCACGGCAATCAGAGAAGAAAAAGAAATAAAAGGAACACAAATTGGAAAAGAAGAAGTAAAACTGTCACTGTTTGCAGGTGACATAGAGAATCTGACAGAGGCCACCAGAAAACTACTAGAGCTAATCAATGAATTTGGTAAAGTTGCAGGATACAAAATTAATGCACAGAAATCTCTTGCATTCCTATACACTAATGATGAAAAATCTGAAAGAAATTACAAATGGAGAGATATACCACATTCTTGGATTGGAAGAATCAATATTGTGAAAATGACTATATTACTGAAAGAAATCTACAGATTCAATGTAATCTCTATCAAATTACCAATGGCATTTTTTACAGAACTAGAACAAAATATCTTAAAATTTGTATGGAGATACAAAAGACCCCGAATAGCCAAAGCAGTCTTGAGGGAAATAAACAGAGCTGGAGGAATCAGACTCCCTGACTTCAGACTATACTACAAAGCTACAGTAATCAAGACAAGATGGTATTGGCACAAAAACAGAAACATAGATCAATGGAACAAGATAGAAAGCCCAGAGATAAACCCACGCAGCTATGGTCAAATAATCTATGACAAAGGAGGCAAGGATATACAATGGAGAAAAGACAGTCTCTTCAATAAGTGGTGCTGGGAAAACTGGACAGCTACATGTAAAAGAATGAAATTACAACACTCCTTGATACCATACACAAAAATAAACTCAAAATGGATTAGAGCGGGCTTCCCTGGTGGCGCAGTGGTTGCGCGTCCGCCTGCCGATGCAGGGGAACCGGGTTCGCGCCCCGGTCTGGGAGGATCCCACATGCTGCGGAGCGGCTGGGCCTGTGAGCCATGG
>NC_041234.1:35399042-35403273 GCF_002837175.3 Physeter macrocephalus | reverse complement strand
ATACACAAAAATAAACTCAAAATGGATTCAAGACCTAAATGTAAGACAAGACAGTATAAAATTTTATAGGAAGAGCACTCTTTGACATAAATCACAGCAAGATCTTTTTTGATCCACCTCCTAGAGTAATGGAAATAAAAACAAAAATAAACAAATGGGACCTAATGAAACTTCAAAGCTTTTGCACAGCAAAGGAAACCATAAACAAGACGAAAAGACAACCCTCAGAATGGGAGAAAATATTTGCAAACGAGTCAATGGACAAAGGATTAATCCTTCTCCAAAATATATGAACAGCTCATGCAGCTCAATATTAAAAAAAACAAACAACCCAATCCAAAATTGGGCAGAAAACATAAATAGACAATTTCTCCAAAGAAGACCTACAGATGGCCAAGGAGCACATGAAAAGCTGCTCAACATCACTAATAATTAGAGAAATGCAAATCAAAACTACAATGAGGTATCACCTCACACCAGTTAGAATGGGCATCATCAGAAAATCTACAAACAACAAATGCTGGAGAGGGTGTGGAGAAAAGGGAACCCTCTTGCACTGTTGGTGGGAATGTAAATTAATACAGCCACTATGGAGAACAGTATGGAGCGTGGATAGATCTAGAGACTGTCATACAGAGTGAAGTAAATCAGAAAGAGAAAAACAAATATCGTGTATTAATGCATGTATGTGGAACCTAGAAAAATGGTACAGATGAACCGGTTTGCAGGGCAGAAATTTAGACACAGATGTAGAGAACAAACGTATGGACCCCAAGCGGGGAAAGCGGGGGGGTGGTGGGTGTGGTGCTGTGATGAATTGCCTGATTGGGATTCACATGTATACACTGATGTGTATACACTGATGTGTATAAAATTGATGACTAATAAGAACCTTCTATATAAAAAATAATTTAATTAAATAAAGAAAATTTTAAAAAGTTTCCCTTACTAGGTGCCAAGGCCATCCTGATTAGCTATGTATGTGCTGGTATGTTTTTTTTTTGAAACCTTGAAGAAATGTGTCCCTGACTTGTTTAATGTTCTTTCTTCTGACAAGACATAAAACTGTGCTGAAAACCATGCTTCTTCAGAGAAGTTTCTCAAGGTAATCTGGGAAGCTGGCTTCTGGGCTACAGTCCTCTGTTTGGCTCAAATAAAACTTTTCCCTACTCTTAAAATAAAAAAATTAAAATAAACAAATAAAATTAAATTTATAAAAAGAAAAGAAAAAACCCTTTCACTGCATCACAGCATCTCCTAACAATAGGCTGGGGGGTAGGGCTATAATAACAGAGAAACCCCAGGTCACTTGTTCTCCAGTGTCCACTACATAAAATTCAAACCCCTCAGCCTCGCTTTCAAAGCCTTCCATTCTCTTTGTTCTACATAACTGTACTACTTGATCTTTCATTACTCATCTACTTTATTTGTCTCAAGATTCCCAGCATAGAATCTGTGCTTTCCTATTTCCATGCCCTTGCTCATGCCATCCTCTCCACCAGATGTCCCACTGCTACCATTTCTATATAAAGAATTTCTACCAATTCTTCAGTGCCGTCGCATTCACTAAATCATCCCCAATCTCACTCACCAGAAAAGATCGCTAACTCTATTTGTGCTTGTACCATTCCAATGGCTATTACCACATACCATCTCAGATGGGTATTTTTTAACTGTCTTATCTATCCTGCTGAAAGACAGGGACTCTAATGCATATCCAGAACTCCTTCAGCACTCCTACCACTGGGCATAATAAATACCTGATGAATGAATGAATTGAATTGAATTCATGTTGTTGGCAGAAAGATAAAGACCAAATCAAAGCAGTGTTGTTCCAAAGCTTAGCCTGGCTGAGGCAGGCAAATAGGCCAGAGAAGGGGAAACCAGAGGAGCCAAACAAGGGACCTGTGATTATCACGGAGCGAGGAGACAAAGGTAGAGATCCAGACAGTAGAACTGGACCTGGACAGGAAAGAGCAAACTCAAAAGGCATTTCAAGCCAAGACGTGCAGCCTGTAGGAGATGAAGGATAAGGTTTCATCTTGGGAAACTAAACACGGAGGTGCCCTAGACACAAATAAGCAGAGAGCAATTGCCAAACTGTTCTGTGCTTTTTTTTCCTTCTTGATTCAAGGTCTGAGCTTAGTTGATAATCACTCATTTTTTAAAAAAATTTGTTGAAAGGTCTTGGAAGCCTTTAAGGCGCAGATGTGGAAGTTGTGTTCCTGGGAACCCTGTCCCCAACCTCCTCTCTCCCCATTCATGCTCTGGCTAGACATCTAAAGGCCACCAGGGCTGTCATGTGGCAGTACAGGCAGGGTTCTGGAACTCCAACTAACCTCACTTCAAGTACTCGACTTCAATTTATCTTGTATTTTGGGGTATCCCATAAAATGTATCTTGAGGGCTTCCCTGGTGGCGCGGTGGTTGGGAGTCCACCTGCCGATGCAGGGGACGTGGGCTCGTACCCCAGTCTGGGAAGATCCCACATGCCGCGGAGCGGCTGGGCCCATGAACCATGGCCGCTGAGCCTGCGCGTCCGGAGCCTGTGCTCCGCAACGGGAGAGGTCACAACAGTGAGAGGCCCGCGTACCACAAAAAAAAAAAAAAATGTATCTTGAAAAGAAGAATTTGTTGTTTGAAAAGTGTTTTATATGACATAGCAATTCCACTTCTTTTATTCAAGAGAAATGAAAATATATGTCCATGCAGAAACTTGTACATGAATGTTCATAGCAGCACTATTAATAATAGCCAAAATGTAGATGCAAGCCCAATGTCCATCAACTGATGAAGAGGTAAAATGTGGTTTATCCATAAAATGGAATATTATTCAGCCTTAAAAAGGAATGAAATACTAGGAATTCCCTGGCCGTCCAGTGGTTAGGACTTGGCACTTTCACTGTGGAGACCAGGGGTTCAATCACTGGTTGGGGAACGAAGATCCTGAAAGCTGCGTGGCGCAGCCAAAAAAAAAAAAACTAGAAAGGAATGAACTACTGATACATTCTAAAAGTGAGTGAACCTTGAAAACATTATGCTACGTGAGAGAAATCAGTCACAAAAGGTACATATTGTATGATTCCATTCATATGAAATGTCCAGAATAGGCAAATACATAGAAACAGTCGATTAGTGGTTACCTCGGGGAGGGGGGAACTGGAGACTGACTTCTAACGGGCATGAAGCTTCTTTGAAGGGGAGGACAAAATTGTTCAAAACTTAGATTGTGATTATGGTTACTTGACCTTATAAAAACATTATAATAACCACTTTTAAATGGTGAATTGTAAAAGACAGTCTCTTCAATAAGTGGTGCTGGGAAAACTGGACAGCCACATGTAAAAGAATGAAATTATAACACTCCCTAACACCATACACAAAAATAAACTCAAAATGGATCCTGGTGGCGCAGTGGTTGCGCGTCCGCCTGCCGATGCAGGGGAACCGGGTTCGCGCCCCGGTCTGGGTTAGAGGAAAACATAGGAAGAACACTCTTTGACATAAATCACAGCAAGAGCTTTTTGGACCCACCTCCTAGAGTAATGGAAATAAAAACAAAAATAAACAAATGGTACCTTATGAAACTTAAAAGCTTTTGCACAGCAAAGGAAATTATAAACAAGACGAAAAGACAACCCTCAGAATGGAAGAAAATATTTGCAAACAAATCAACTGACAAAGGATTAACCTCCAAAATATATAAACAGCACATGCACCTCAGTATTAAGAAAATAAACAAACCAATCCAAAAATGGGTAGAAGACCTAAATAGACATTTCTCCAAAGAAGACATACAGATGCCCAAGAAGCACATAAAAAGCTGCTCAACACCACTAATTATTAGAAAAATGAAAATCAAAACTACAATTTGGTATCACCTCACCCCAGTTAGAATGGGCATCATCATAAAATCTACAAACAACAAATGCTGGAGAGGGTGTGGAGAAAAGGGAACCCTCTTGCACTGTTGGTGGGAATGTAAATTGATAACTGCCACTATGGAGAACAGTATGGAGGTTCCTTAAAAAACTACAAATGGGGGCTTCCCTGGTGGCGCAGTGGTTGCGCGTCCGCCTGCCGATGCAGGGGAACCGCGTTCGCGCCCCGGTCTGGGAGGATCCCACGTGCCGCGGAGCGGCTGGGCCTGCGCGTCCGGAGCCTGTGCTCTGCAACGGGAGAGACCACAGCAGAGGGAGGCCCGCATACCACAAAAAAAAAAAAAAAAAAA
>NC_041234.1:35395967-35398782 GCF_002837175.3 Physeter macrocephalus | reverse complement strand
AAAAAAATGTCATGAAGAGCCTAGGGGTAGGATGGGAATAAAACACAGTCCTACTAGAGCATGGCCTTGAGGATAGGCGGAGGGGGAAGAGTAAGCTGTAACGAAGTGAGAGAGTGGCATGGACATATATACACTACCAAAAGTAGGGTGGATAGCGAGTGGGAAGCAGCCACATGGCACAGAGAGATCAGCTAGGTGGTTTGTGACCACCTAGAAGTGTGGGATAGGAAGGGTGGGAGGGAGGGAGATGCAAGAGGGAAGAGATATGAGAACATTACTATTTATATAACTGATTCACTTTGTTGTAAAGCAGAAAATAACACACCATTGTCAAGCACTTATACTCCAATAAAGATGTTTAAAAAAAAGGAACAAAACAAAGCAAAAAACCAAAATAAATAAATAAGTAAATAAATAAAAATAATAAAGATGATTGGTCCTAATACTCTTATCAGAGTTTGCTGTTGCTGCTCTTTCATGACATTTGCACCTGCACCCCCTATACAGCCGTCGGACTCTGGAGTTGTTTTGCAACTTTTGCAACCAGGCTCTCAGGCTAAAGTACCCACTAGGATGCATGAATTCCTGTGTTTATAGCAATGATCAGCTCCTCTCCTGTCACAATGGTTAGAAACCACTTTAGGATTACACTCAGAGCTATTGAAAATATTTATGCAGCAAACAATTTTTCAAGATAGTTATGGCTCTACAAAACGGGCACAGGATATCTTAACATTCTACATAAAGTACTGTATTTTAGAAAGTAAAGAAATATCCATATTTTATAGTCTATAAAACGTGAATCTATGCTTTAAAAGAGACCTTACATGAAATGCATACACAAGTCAGCAAGTTTATCAATATACAGTTTGACAGGGACTTCCCTGGTGGCTCAGTGGTTAAGAATCCAGCTGCCAATGCAGGGGACACGGGTTCGAGCCCTAATCCGGGAAGATGCCACATGCCACAGAGCAGCTAAGCCTGTGCGCCACAACTACTGAGCCTGCTCCGTAGAGCCCGCGAGCCACAACTACTGAAGCCTGCGCACCTAGAGCCCATGCTCCGCCACAAGAGAAGCCCACTCACCACAACAGAGTAGCCCCTGCTCGCTGCAACTACAGAAAACCCATGCACAGAAATGAAGACCCAATGCAGCCAAAAATAAATAATAAAATAAATAAATTTTTTAAAATTTAAAAAACATATATACAGTTGACCCTTGAACAACGTGGAGGGTTAGAGGCTCTGACCACCCGAAGCACAGCTGAAAATCTGCATAGTCCCGCATCTGCGGTCCCGCATTCGCGGTCCCTGTAGTACTCTAATACTTATTTGTCCAAAAATATTGCATTTAGATGGACCCAGAGAGTTCAAAATCCTGTTGTTCAAGGGTAAACTGACTATTTATACAAAAGGTGCATTATGAAGCTAGCGAATCTGGTGAGACTGGGTATTTATAGACCAGATCCAAATGAGGGCAAACGTCTATGGAAAAATTTTGTGACAGGCAAGTTGAAGTTCATGGAGATAAACTCTGTATAGTGGCAACTCCACAACATTGGGAAACCAGAAACATTTGTCTTTAATGTGTCAGTGCCTCCCTTGCCTGCTTTACTGGTTTCCCTCAGGAACACCTCTCAGATGTTAGAAACCTTATTCTTTCCACCTTACCCCCATCACACTTCTAACAAAACTAATTCTCAGAAAAAAATTCTGCCAAGGTCTTCACCTGGAAGTGTACATCCTATTGTGAGTATGGGCTTGGGGATGCATATTTCAATGGGATTTGTTAGCAACAGCAACACTTGGGCGGGAGTCTGCAACACTGCAGGTCCTGTTCTACTTAATATAAGCAGAATCATGCAGTATTTGTCTTTTTGTGACTCTCTTATTTCACTTAGCATAATGTCCTCAAGGTTCATCCATGTTGTAGCATGTGTCAGGATTTCCAGGGCCATTTTTTTTAATGTATAAGTCTCCACTGAAGCTGTCACGGACTTGCTCCAGAGCCCCAGGAGTCTGAGTTGGGATTCTCCCACTGAGGCTTGCTATAAATTCTCCACCATCTTTTCCCACCACTGATATTTCCAACAGCCTAATGTCTGCCAGATCATATGTCCCAAGCACTAGAGCTGCTTGAACTGCACCTTGAACCTGATACAGGGCCCTTTCCTGCTCTGGGTTCCAATCAAATGCAGCGGCCTTCTATGTCATCTGGCATGTGGGCCAAAGCAATAACCCCAGGTGTCAAATACCCTGCCTGCAAAATCTGATGAGGCCCACCAGGCACTATCCTTCCTCTGTGGTGGGAGATGCAAGATGCAATAATTCATCTTTTCCTTCGGAAGGGATGTTCTGGAACTGAACTCTGGACCACTGAACTCCTAACATTTTTAAGCATGTGACAGATTCCGGAATTTTCAGTGTTCATCTCCCACCCTCTGGAGCACATGTTTTCCTGTTGTCCAGTGTGCTGGCCGTCTCTTACATGATAACTGATGTAATGAATCAATATCATGTTCGGTGAAGTGGCCAGACAGTCCTGATTATTTTGTACTAATTACGACAGAAGGCAGGAGAGTTAAAAGAGTTTGGGGACAAAACTGCAAATTAATATTTTTGTCCATTCTATGGGATTGTAAACTGTTTTTTATCTTATTTTCTGACAGGGATAGAAAAGGATGCATTCAACAAATCAAGGGCCACATACCATGTACCTGAGGCCATGTTAATCTTCTCTAGCAATGATATCGTATCTGGCTGCCACTGCCACTGGGACTGCTGTTATTTGGTTGGGCTTGGAGCAGTCCACTGT
>NC_041234.1:35388892-35395467 GCF_002837175.3 Physeter macrocephalus | reverse complement strand
ATCAAACAAAATATAAAATTTCCAATAAAAGGTACAATTTTCAATAGCATCAAATATCTAGGAATAAATTTAACAAAAGACGTGCAAGACTTCTTTGGACAAAACTGCGAAACTTTACTGAGAGAATTTTAACAGTCACACTTGCAACACAAGAGCAGCCTGCATGGTTACAGTTTGTCTTCATTTAAACCTGTGGTTGCCCTTCACATGTAAGATAACATAACATTTGGGAATATTAGTTAGAACTTTATTTAGATGACACTAAAGGGATACAGAGGACACTATAGTCTTAGTTTTATCAAATGGACTAAAACCAGAACCCTAAGTGTGACCCTTGGCTTATATACAGTTAAACCTCTTTAGAGACTTTGAAGGTAGACTTTCAGGCACATTAACAATATTTGCTAAACACACCACTCTTTCTAGTGGTACAGAGAAACAGACTGTTCAAGTTCAGAAATGATTAAAACCAATGCTTCCATTCAGAGGTAGTTTTAAGTAGAAAGCAACATTTTTTTACACTTTTAGTAAAAATCCAACCAAACAGCAAATAAAAAACCTAAGAAACAAAAGAAACTTTTAAAAAGTTCACTTAAATGTTTTGACTTGAAAAAAATATTCTTAATATAGGATATCTAAAACAGTAATGTCACACTTAGAATTGCTTAAATGGAAAACAGAAAGGCTAGTATTGCATTTGTTTTGGCTCTATTGTGGAAAAGTACAAAATTTTCTATGAGCCAGTTTAGCCCTTACATAGTAGTAGGTTAACCATTTGTCCCTGTTTGCATCCATACTCCTGCTATAATTATGAGTAGTGACTCTCTACACACCTAAAATCATTCCAGTTTGTATAATAAATTATATGGTTACACTAGTTATAAGCCATTACCATCAAAAGTAACATCACATTGTGAAGGAAAATAGTACCATGTCTCACAGTCTGGAAGAAAAAAAGGACAGAAGTGGGGTGGAGAGAAAGGAAAAAAACCTGAAAAGCCAAATATCTAGATATACAGATAGATAATATAGTCAATATCTGTTAGTGACTTTTTTTTTTCATGCTCCAATCAAAAGTCATAGAGTGCTAGGTTGGATAAAAACTTAAGAACCTACAGTATGCTGCCTACAGGAAACTCACTTCAGGGCAAAAGACACACACAGACTGAAAGTGAGGGGGATGGAAAAAGATATTTCATGCAAATGGACACAACAAGAAAGCAGGGACGATGATACTCATATCAGGCAAAATAGACTTTAAAACAAAGGCCATAAAGAAAGACAAAGAATGGCATTATATAATAATAAAGGGATCAATTCAAGAAGATATTACAAATATTAACATGTACATGCCCAATATAGGAATACCTAAATATATAAAACAAATACTAACAGACATAAAGGGAGAAATTGACAATAAGACAATAATAGTAGGAGACTTTAACACTCAATTGACATCAATGGATAAATCATCCAGACTGAAAATCAATAAGGCAGAACAGATCTTAAATGACACAATAGAGCAGGTGGACTTGACTGATACCTACAGGAGACTACATCCAAAAATAGCAGAATAAGCATTCTTTTCAAGCATGCATGGAACGTTCTGTAGGATAGACCATATACTAGGTCACAAAACAAGTCTCAACAAATTTAAGAGGATAGAAATTATTTCAAGCATCTTTTCTGACCACAGTAGTATGAAACCAGAAATCAACTATAGAAGGAAAATGGGGAAAGAACGAACACATGGAGAGTAAGCAACATGCTACTAAAAAGCAATGAGTCACTGATGAAATCAAAGAAGAATTCAGAAACTACTTGAAGGCAAATGAAAATGAAAACACAACCTTACAAAATCTATGGGATGTAGCAAAAGCATTTCTAAGAGGGAAGTTCATAGCACTACAGGCCTTCCACAAGAAACAAGAAAAATCTCAAATAAACAGCTTAATCTACCTCCTAAAAGAATTAGAAAGGGAAGAACAAACAAAACCCATAGTTAGCAGAAGGAAGGAAACAATAAAGGTCAGAGAGGTAATAAATAAAGTAGAGATTAAAAAATAGGAAAGATCAATATACCAAGAGCTTTTTTGTTTTTTAAAGGTACACAAAATTCACAAACCTCTAGCCAGGCTCACCAAGAAGAAAAGAGATAGAACCCAAATAAACAAAATAAGAAATAAAAGAGGAGCAATACCAAGTGATACCACAGAAATACAAAATATCATAAGAGAATACTATGATCAATTCTATGTCAAGAAACTGGAAAACCTAGAAGAAATGGTCAAGTTTCTAGAAACATACAGCCTCCCAAACTTAGTCAAGGAGAAACAGATAATTTGAACAGACTAATCACTCAAAGTGAAATAGAATCTGTAATTTAAAAAACTCGCTGCAAAACAAGTCTTCAGCTTCACTGCGGAATTCTACCAAACATACAAAAAAGAACTTATACATATCCTTCTCAAACTCTTCCAAAAAATTGAAGAGAAGTGAAGACTCCCAAATTCATTCTATGAAGTTGCCATCACCCTGATACCAAAACAAGACAAAGACATTACAAAAAACAAAAAAAATAGGGCAACATCTTTGATGAATATAGATGTAAAAATCCTCTGCAAAATATTAGCAAACCAAATTCAACAGTGCATAAAAAGGATCATACACCATGATCAAATTAGATTCATTCCAGGGTCACAAGGATGGTTCAACATATGAAAACAATCAACGTGATACACACCATCAATGAAAGGAAAGACAAAAACCACATGATCATCAATAGATGCAGAAAAATCATTAACAAAATTCAACATCCATTCATGATAAAAATTCTCACCAAAGTGGGTATAGAGGGAACATATCTCTACATAATAAAATTCATTTACAACAAACCCAGAGACAACTAATCTTCAATGGTGAAAAGCTGAAAGACTTCCCCCCAAATCAGGAACTAGACAAGGATGCCCACTCTCACCACTTTTATTCAACATAATATTGGAAGTCCTAGCCACAAGAATCAGACAAGAAAAAGAAATAGAAGTTATTCAAACTTTAAAGAAAGGGTAAAACTCTCTCTATTTGCAGATGACATGATACTCTATATAGAGAGCCCTAAAGACTCCACACAGAAACTATATTAGAAGTAATAAATTAATTCAGCAAGGTAGCAGGATACAAGACTAACATACAGAAATCTGTTGCATTTTCTCACTAATAATGAAATAGAAAGATAAAGTAAAAAAACAACCAGTTTAAAATCATGTCCAAAAAATCCTAGAAACTTAGCCAAGGAGGGGAAAGACCTATACACTGAAAATTATATAACATTGATAAAGAAATTGAAGATGATTCAAAGAAATGGAAAGATATCCCATGCTCTTAGATTAGAAAAATTAATATTGTTAAAATGGCCATACCACCCAAAGTAATCTACAGATTTAATGCAATCCTTATCAAAAGGCCCATGACATTTCTCACAGAACTAAAATAATTAGTCCTAAAATTTATATGGAACCACAAAAGATCCTGAATTGCCAAAGTAATCCTGAGGAAGAAGAACAAAGCTGGAGGCATATGCCTTCCATACTTCAGACTATACTACAAAGCTACATTAATCAAAACAGCGTGGTATTGGCACAAAAAACAATAGAACAGAATAGAGAGCCCAGAAAAAAACCTACTCATCTATGGTCAATTAATCTATGACAAAGGAAGCAAGAGAATGCAATGGAGAAAAGATAGTCTTTTCAGCATGTCGTGTTGGGAAAGATGGACAGCAACATGTAACTCAGTGAAATTAGAATACTCATTACACCACATACAAAAATAAATTCAAAATGGTTTAAAGACTTAAATATACAATACAAAACAATAAACTCCTAGAAGGGAACATAGGCAAATCATTCTCTGACATAATTCATAGCAATATTTTCTTGTTTAAAAAAATATTTTGTAACAATATTTTCTTAGATCAGTCTCCCAAGGCAAAAGAAACAAAAGCAAAAATAAACAAATGGGACCTAGTTGAACATAAAAGCTTTTTGATAGTAAAGGAAACCATCAACAAAATGAAGACAACCTACTGAAGGGGAGAAAGTATTTGCAAATGATGTGACTGACAAGGGGTTAATAGCCAAAATATACAAACAGCTCATACAACTCAATATTTTAAAAACCCAATCAAAAAATGGGCAGAAGACCTGAATAAACATTTCTCCAAAGAAGACATACAGATGGCCAAAAGGCACATGAAAATAAGTTCAACTTTGTAATTATTAGAGAAATGTGAATCAAAACTGCAATGAGGTATCACTTCACACCAATCAGAATGGCCATCATCAATAATCTACAAATAATAAATGCTGGAGAGGGTGTGGAGAAAAGGGAACCGTCCTACACTGTTGGTGGGAATGTAAAATGGTGCAGTCACTATGGAAAACAGTATGGAGATTCCTCAAAAAACTAAACATACAGCTACCTTATGAACCAGCAAACTCACTCATGGGTATATATTAGGAAAAAATGAAAATTCTAATTCAAAAAGATACATTCATCTCCCAATGTTCATAGCAACACTATTTACAATAGCTAAGACATGGAAACAACACAAGTGCCCAACAACAGATTATTCACTTAAGAATATGTGGTAGATATATACATCAGAATATTACAAAGCCATAAACAAAAATGAAATATTGCCATGTGCAGCAACATATATGGACCTAGAGAATATTACGCTTAGTGAAGTAAGTCAGACAGAGAAAGACAAATACTATATTATATCACTTATATGAGGAATCTAAAAATAATACAAAGGAATCTATATACAAAAGAGAAGAAGACCCACAGGCATAGATAACAATCTTATGGTTACCAAAGGGGAGGGGGAGAGAGGGACAAATTAGGAATATGGGATTAACAGACACAAGCTATTGAATACTATACATAAAATAGATAAGTAACAAGGATTTACTGTATAGCACAGGAATTTATATTCAATATCTTGTAATAACCTATAATGGAATATAATATGCAAAAAAATGGATCATTTTGCTTTACACGTGAAATTAGCAAAAAATTGTAAATTGACTATACTTCAATATTTAAAAATGTCCAGGCTGGGAAGATGGCGGAAGAGTAAGACGCGGGCATCACCTTCCTACCCACAGATACATCAGAAATACATCTACACGTGGAACAACTCCTACAGAACACCCACTGAACGCTGGCAGAAGACCTCAGACCTCCCAAAAGGCAATAAACTCCCCACGTACCTGGGTAGGGCAAAAGAAAAAAGAATAAACAGAGACAAAAGAATAGGGACAGGACCTGCATCAGTGGGAGGGAGCTGTGAAGGAGGAAAGGTTTCCACGCACTACAAGCCCCTTCATGGGCGGAGACTGTGGGTGGCGGAGGGGGGAAGCTTCAGAGCCGTGAAGGAGAGCACAGCTACAGGGGTGCGGAGGGCAAAGCGGAGAGATTCCCGCACAGAGGATCGGTGCCGACCAGCACTCACCAGCCCCAGAGGCTTGTCTACTCCCCCGCCGGGGTTGGCGGGAGATGATCGGGCTTCAGTCTGATTGCAGGTAGAGGACTGGCGGCGCGGACACAGTCTGAAGGGGTTAGTGCACCACGGCTAGCCGGGAGGGAGTCTGGGAAAAAGTCTGGACCTGCCAAAGAGGAAACAGACTTTTTCTTCCCTCTTTGTATCCTGATGCATGAGGAGAGGGGATTAAGAGCACTGCTTAAAGGAGCGCCAGAGATGGGCATGAGACACTAAGGCCACTGCTGCCACCACCAGAAGCCTGTGTGTGAGCACAGGTCACTATCCACAATTCCCTCCCAAGAGCCTGTGCAGCCCGCCACTGTCAGGGTCCCGTAATCCAGGGACAATTTCCACGGGAGAATGCACAGTGCGCCTCAGGCTGGTGCAACGTCACGCTGGCCTCTGCCACCACAGGCTCGCCCCACAATCCATGTCCCTCACTCCCCCTGGCCTGAGTGAGCCAGAGCCCCCAAATCAGCTGCTCCTTTAACCCTGTCCTGTCTGAACGAAGAACAGACGGCCTCTGGTGACCTATACGCAGAGGCAGGGCCAAATCCAAAGCTGAAACCCTGGAGCAGTGCGAACAGAGAAGAGAAAGGGAAATCTCTCCCAGCAGCCTCAGGAGCCGCGGATTAAATCTCCACAATCAACTTGATGTACCCTGCATCGGTGGAAAACCTGAATAGACAATGAATCATCCCAAATTGAGGAGGTGGACTTTGAAAGCAAGATATATTATTTTTTCCCCTTTTCCTGTTTTTGTGAGTGTGTGTGTGTATGCTTCTGTGTGAGATTTCATCTGTAGAGCTTTGCTTTCACCATTTGTCCTAGGGTTCTGTCCATCGGTTTGTTTTTTTACTTAAAAATTTTTTTTCTTAATAAATATCTTATTTTAATAACTTTATTTTATCTTACTTTATTTTATTTTATCCTCTTTCTTTCTTTCTTTCTTTCTTTCCTTCCTTCCTTCCTTCCTTCCTCCTTCCTTCCTTCCTTCCTTCCTTCCTTCCTTCCTTCCTTTCTTTCT
>NC_041234.1:35386066-35388853 GCF_002837175.3 Physeter macrocephalus | reverse complement strand
CCTTCCTTCCTTTCTTTCTTTCTTTCTTTCTTTCTTTCTTTCTTTCTTTCTTTCTTCCTTTCTTTCTACATTTCCTCCCTTTTATTCTGAGCCGTGTGGATGAAAGGCTCTTGGTACTACAGCCAGGAGACAGTGCTCTGCCTCTAAGGTGGGAGAGCCAACTTCAGAACACTGGTCCACAAGAGACATCCCAGCTCCACGTAATATCAAATGGTGAAAATCTCCCAGAGATCTCCATCTCAACACCAAGACCCAGCATCACTCAATGACCAGCAAGCGACAGTGCTGGACACCCTATGCCAAACAACTAGCAAGACAGGAACACAACACCACCCATTAGCACAGAGGCTGCCTGAAAACATAATAAGGCCACAGACACCCCAAAACACACCACCAGATGTAGACCTGCCCACCAGAAAGACAAAATCCAGCCTCATGCACCAGAACACAGGCACCAGTGCCCTCCACCAGGAAGCCTACAGAACCCACTGAACCAACTTTACCCACTGGGGACAGACACCAAAAACAATAGGAACTACGCAACTGCAGCCAGCAAAGAGGAGACCCCAAACACAGTAAGATAAGCAAAACGAGAAGACAGAAAAACACACAGCAGATGAAAGAGCACAAATGAAGAGGAAATAGGGAGTCTACCTGAAAAAGAATTCAGAATAATGATAGTAAAGAGGATCCAAAGTATTGGAAATAGAATAGAGAAAATGCAAGAAACATTTTACAAGGAACTAGAAGAACTAAAGAGGAAACAAGCAATGATGAACAACACAATAAATGAAAAAAAAATACTCTAGATGAGATCAATAGTAAAATAACTGAGGCAGAAGAACGGATAAGTGACCTGGAAGATATAATAGTGGAAATAACTACTGCAGAGGAGACTAAAGAAAAAAAAATGAAAAGAACTGAGGGCAGTCTCAGAGACCTCTGGGACAACATTAAACACACGAACATTCGAACTATAGGGGTCCCAGAAGAAGAAGAGAAAAAGAAAGGGACTGATAAAATATTTGAAGAGATTATAGTTGAAAACTTCCCTAATATGTGAAAGGAAATAGTTAATCAAGTCCAGGAAGAACAGAGAATCTCACACAGGATAAGTCCAAGAAGAAACACGCCAAGACACATATTAATCAAACTATCAAAAATTAAACACAAAGAAAACATATTAAAAGCAGCAAGGGAAAAACAACAAATAACATACAAGGGAATCCCCATAAGGACCCACTTCAGACCTAGGGACACATACAGACTGAAAGTGAGGGGATGGAAAAAGATATTCCATGCAAATGGAAATGAAAAGAAAGCTGGAGTAGCAATTCTTATATCAGACAAAATAGACTTTAAAATAAAGACTCTTAGAAGAGACAAAGAAGGACACTACATAATGATCAAGGGGTAGATGCAAGAAGAAGATATAACAATTGTAAATATTTATGCACGCAACATAGGAGCACCTCAATGCATAATGCAAATACTAACAGCCATAAAAGGGGAAATCGACAGTAACACATTCATAGAGGGGGAATTTATCACCCCACTTCCACCAATGGACAGATCATCCAAAATTAAAAGAAATAAGGAAACACAAGCTTTAAATGATACATTAAACAAGATAGACTTAATTGATATTTATAGGACATTCCATCCAAAAACAACAGAATACACATTGTTCTCAAGTTCTCATGGAACATTCTCCAGGATAGATCATATCTGGGGTCACAAATCAAGCCTTCGTAAATTTAAGAAAATTGAAATTGTATCAAGTATCTTTTCCGACCACAATGCTATGAGACTAGATATCAATTACAGGAAAAGATCTGTAAAATATACAAACACATGGAGGCTAAACAATACACTACTTATTAACGAAGGGATCACTGAAGAAATCAAAGAGGCAATCATAAAATACCTAGAAACAAATAACAATGGAGACACAGCGACCCAAAATGTATCAGATGCAGCAAAAGCAGTTCTAACAGGGAAGTTTAGAGCAATACAATCCTACCTTAAGCAACAGGAAACATCTCGAATAAGCAACCTAACCTTGCACATAAAGCAATTAGAGAAAGAGGAACAAAAATAACCCCCAAATTTAGCAGAAGGAAAGAAATCATAAAGATCTGATCAAAAATAAATGAAAAAGAAATGAAGAAAACGGTAGCAAATATCCATAAAACTAAAAGCTTGTTCTTTGAGAAGATAAACAAAATTGATAAACCATTAGCCAGACTAATCAAGAAAAAAAGGGAGAAGACTCAAATCAATAGTATTAGAAATGAAAAAGGAAAAGTAACAACTGACACTGCAGAAATACAAAAGATCATGAGAGCTTACTACAAGCAACACTATGCCAATAAAATGGACAACCTGGAACAAATGGACAAATTCTAAGAAATGCAAAACTTCAAAGACTGAATCAGGAAGAAATAGAAAATATGAACAGACCAATCACAAGCACTGAAATTGAGACTCTGATTAAAGTCTTCCAACAAACAAGCCCAGCACCAGATGGCTTCACAGGCGAATTCTATCAAACATTTAGAGAAGAGGTAACACCTATCCTTCTCAAACTCTTCCAAAATATAGCAGAGGGAGGAACACTCCCAAACTCATTCTACGAGGCAACCATCACCCTGAAACCAAAACCAGACAAAGATGTCACAAAGAAAGAAAACTATAGGCCAATATCACTGATGAAGATGATGAACATAGATGTAAAATCCTCAACAAAATACTAGCAAACAGAATCCAACAGCACATTAAAAGGAT
>NC_041234.1:35374108-35385442 GCF_002837175.3 Physeter macrocephalus | reverse complement strand
ACAAAATTCAACACCCATTTATGATAAAAACCCTGCAGAAAGTAGGCATAAAGGGAACTTTCCTCAACATAAAAAAGGCCATATATGACAAACCCACAGCCAACATAGTCCTCAATGGTGAAAAACTGAAACCATTTCCATTAAGATCAGGAACAAGACAAGGTTGCCCACTCTCACCACACTTATTCAACATAGGTTTGGAAGTTTTAGCCACAGCAATCAGAGAAGAAATAGAAATAAAAATAATCCAAATCAGAAAAGAAGAAGTAAAGCTGTCACTGTTTGCAAGTGACAAGATATTATACATAGAGAATCCTAAAGATGCTACCAGAAAACTACTAGAGCTAATCAATGAATGTGGTAAAGTAGCAGGATACAAAATTAATGCACAGAAATCTCTGGCATTCCTATATACTAATGATGAAAAATCTGAGAGTGAAATTAAGAAAACACTGCCATTTACCATTGCAATGAAAATAATAAAATATCTAGGAATAAACCTACCTAAGGACACCCCTGACTTCAGACTATACTACAAATCTACAGTAATCAAGACAGTATGATACTGGCACAAAAACAGAAAGAATGGAACAGGATAGAGAGCCCAGAGATAAACTCACGCACATATGGTCACCTTATCTTTGATAAAGGAGGCAAGAATATACAGTGGAGAAAAGGCAGCCTCTTCAATAAGTGGTGATGGGAAAACTGGACAGCTACATGTAAAAGTATGAGATTAGAACACTCCCTAACACCATACACAAAAAGAAACTCAAAATGGATTTAAGACCTAAATGTAAGGCCAGAAACTGTCAAACTCTTAGAGCAAAACATAGGCAGAACACTCTATGGCATAAATCACCGCAAGATCCTTTTTGACCCACCTCCTAGAGAAATGGAAATAAAAACAAAAATAAGGAAATGGGACCTAATGAAACTTAAAAGCTTTTGCACAGCAAAGGAAACCATAAACAAGACCAAAAGTCAACCCTCAGATTAGGAGGAAATATTTGCAAATGAAGCAACTGACAAAGGATTAATCTCCAAAATTTACAAGCAGCTCATGCAGCTCAACATCAAAAAACATACAACCCAATCCAAAAATGGGCAGAAGACCTAAATAGACATTTCTCCAAAGAAGATATACCGATTGCCAACAAACACATGAAAGATTGCTTAACATCATTATTCATTAGAGAAATGCAAATGAAAACTACAATGAGATATCATTTCACACCGGTCAGAATCCCATCCTCAAAAAATCTAGAAACAATAAATGCTGGGGAGGGTGTGGAGAAAAGAGAACCCTCTTGCACTGCTGGTGGGAATGTAAATTGATACAACCACTATGGAGAACAGTATGGAGTTTCTTTAATAAACTACAAATAGAACTACTATACAACCCAGCAATCCCACTACTGGGCATATACCCTGAGAAAACCATAATTCAAAAAGAGTCATGTACCAAAATGTTCATTGCAGCTCTATTTACAATAGCCAGGACATGGAAACAACCTAAGTGTCCATCAACAGATGAATGGATAAAGAAGATGTGGCACATATATACAATGGAATATTACTCAGCCATAAAAATAAAACAAATTGAGTTATTTGTAGTGAGGTGGATGGACCTAGAGTCTGTCATACAGTGTGAAGTAAGTCAGAAAGAGAAAAACAAATACCGTATGCTAACACATATATATGGAATCTAAGAAAAAAAAAGGTCATGAAGAACCTAGAGGTAAGACGGGAATGGAGGCGCAGACCTACTAGAGAATGGACTTGAGGATTTGGGGAGGGGGAAGTGTAGGCTGTGACAAAGTGAGAGAGTGGCATGGACATATTTACACTACCAAACCTAGAATAGATAGCTAGTGGGAAGCAGCCGCATAGCACAGGGATATCAGCTTGGTGCTTTGTGACCACCTAAAGGGGTGGGATAGGGAGGGTGGGAGGGCAGGAGATGCAAGAGGGAAGAGATATGGGAACATGTGTATATGTATAACTGATTCACTTTGTTATAAAGCAGAAACTAACACACCATTGTAAAGCAATTATAGTCCTATAAATATGTTAAAAAATAAAAATAAAAGTGTAAGATATTTTTTTAAAAAGTCCATGTTCACTGAAGCCTTTCATTGTGTAAAATAATGTCATTTTCCTCTGGCTGTTTTATAGGTTTTTAACATACCTTTGGTTTTAAGACTTGGTTTTCTTGGATGTTATACTGTTCACTGAGCTTCTCATTCATACAGAAATTTTTTTCTCACATGATTTAGGAAGCTTTCATTTATGATTTCTTCAAATATATTTTCTACCCCAGTCTATTTCTCCTCCATTTTTCGAACTCAAATTACACATATATCAGTATCTTTGGTAATGCTCAATAGCTCTCTCAGTCTCTGTTTATTTTTCCCCTAACTTTTATCCTTTATATATTTCTGATTGGTTAGTTTCTATCAATCTATCTTCAATTTCACCAATTATTTCCTTTGAAATTGCCATTCTCTTATTAAACTAATCAAATTCCTTTTTATTTTAGATAGTGCACTTTCGATTCTAAAATTTACATTTGGTTCTTTCTTACAGTTTCTACTTCTCTTCTGAGATTTGTTTTCCTTCATTCATTTCAAGTGTGTTTTTCTGTACCTCATGGAATATAGTTATAATAGCTACTTTAATGGTATGCCTCATAATTATGATATCTGTGTCTCTTCTTGTTTGACATCTGATTATTTTGTTTTACCTTTTGAATGGGGCATATTTTCTTGTTCTTTAATACTAAGTAATTTTTTGTTTATCCTGGACTTTGAAAATGTTTTCTGTAGACTCTGTTCTTTTATAATCCTCTGGAAAATATTGATCCTTTTCTTTTAGTAGGCAATCAATTTGGTTATATTCTGCCCATCAGTTCTGTCTTACCTTTTCTGGGCTGTAGTTAAAAATATCAGTTTAGTTCTCATAGCCTTAATTTGCTGATTTGGATATGTGTGTGCATGTGCAGTTCAGGGTTTAGGCTGATATTTTTGTGATTCAAATCTCAGCTCATTTCTCAAAGCCTTTGATTTGCTTGTTTGGTTAACTCCTGCATGTGCATTGTCCAGTAAGTGTTGTGTGGTTTTATTCACTGATATGAAATACTTTCTCTGTCTCATTTCCTCCTGAGATTTCTCACTTGCACTGCATCTTACCCATGCTCCCTTGTGAGGTCCTTTGGCCAGAAAGATGGCAGGGTTTCCATCAGAGTTTCAGCTACCTGTGCTTCTCCAATCCACAAGTGGGACACAATCACCTTGCAAGGCTGAGAAAGAAAAAAAGCCAGATAATTTACCCTCTTTCTTATGTTTTCACTCTTTTCCACCATTTGCCTCCTTTTTTGCTTACTTCTCAGAGTCCTCAAGTAGGATTTTTCTTTTTAAAAATTTTTCCAGTGATTATAGGTGTCATTAATGGGGAGTGTGGTTTGTAAGGGGGCTTACACTCCCATTGCAGAATTGAGTCTCCCAAGAGCACTGTATTTTAAATCTCATTCTATGTCTTACTTTATGTTCAGCATTATGTTGATAATTATCCAGTTACATCTTTTCATAGAATTTTAGGTTTTATTGTGAAAGATATAAAAGGTAACCTGAATATGTGAACAGATATACCATATTTATGAATAGGTTGATTTAGCACTATAAAAATTTCAGTGTCTCCCAAATTTATCTATAAATTGATTGACAGTTCAGATAAAATTACAGCAAGAATTTTGTACATAAATGTACAGATTATAACATAACAAACACTTGCTAAGCCATTATCCATACCTATCATATCCTAACATTTTATAAAGTTGTTTCCAGAGGTGATATTCAAAATATAACAACCTGTATGGCATAGACACAAACTAATGAGAAAAATCCCTGACTACAAGTTTCTATGAGCTCAATGCCTACCAAGCCCTGCTAGATTTATATATTTTTAATAGCAAAATATTTTAGATAGAGTTAAATATGCTTTTGTACCTCTTTCCAAATCCCATAAATTCTTCCCTCCCTGTGCATATTTTTATACTATCACTGTATATGTATGTATCCATAAAATGTATAGCATAGTTTCACATGTATATAAATGGTATGATACTGAAGATATTAGTAGGTAAATATCCATTTTGATACATATTTTAACTGTTGTGTAATATCTCATTGAATGACTATGCTACAATTTACTTATCAAAATTGCCTATTACTTTGTTTTAAATTTGGTGTAGCCTTCTGATTCTGTTCTGTTACAAATAATGTTGCAATAAACATTCATTTCATGTATCATTAGGAACATGTTTCTCTTGGATACTACCTAATAGCGGAATTTTGGGTTATAGGTTATATTTATATTTAATTTTACTAGATAATATAGTTGGACAAATGTATACCACCACAAATACTGAATGGGATTGCCTATATTCTGATACTCTCCCCAACACTAGGTATTACCAATCTTACTTTTTAAAAGTTTTTTTTAGCTTTTACTAATTTAATAGACAAAGTGGTATTTTATTTTATGGTAATTTGCATTTCCCTAATTAATGCTTATCGGTTTTCATTCAGGCCAGTCTCAAACTCAGTTTATTTCTTTTTAGTAGAAATTATTTTGAGGCTCCTTATTGTAGCCAACATACCCTCATACTCTATTCTTTTCTAACTTGTGCCCTCTGCTGCAGTTTCTACCCATAACAACTGGGTACCAATTTCTGTATAGGCATGCTTTTGCCTGTAAATAATAGAAAATTCAACTCCAAACTGACTTTAAAAGGGGAGCGTCGTATTATATGTAAGAAAGTTCAGGGATAGCACTGGATTTAGGCATGGCTTAATATAAAAACAAAAATTGGTAATGAAAGAAAAAATGAAATAAGGGGAGAAGAGAGGGAAACAGTGGAAGAAGACATGAAGAAGAAGAAGAAGATGTGACTTCCTCACATGGCCCACAGAGCTGAGGTGCCAGGCAGCACCGTTTCTCACTAGGAAATCTGGTCTGAAGTGCCAGGTGTGAGGCTTTTACGGTGCACACTATGAACAAGTGAAACTAGGTGAAGTATGAAGGAAAAGGGGAAAAACGTCTATATTTGGACAGCTACCATAAACACAGCTTGATCAGCTCAATATTCTGCATAAATCTAACAGGAACCACAGGATCTCTGGCTTTATATGTTTCATAAAGAGAAGAGTTCATTCCAAGTTTCTGTGGCAAAGATTTTCAAGGAACAATGAGATAAAACTGCTGGTTTTCAGGGATATTTCCAGCTTTGGACCTCAGTGATAAAAATAAGAAGATAGAAGTGGATAATCTACCAGAAGATGCTACTAGGTAAATTGGTGGACCCCTGAGAAGAAGGCTAAATTAATTTTGATTTATTCTCTTGATTCATGCTGAACTTTGCTAATACTACCTAACACATGAGGAAACTGTGAGCTTAATATTTGCCATAGTCAGAAAGTGTAGGACCCTGTAGCAGCCAGCATGCAGGTCTGAAAGACTAACAGGAGTCAGCAGAATCTGCGAGGGGCCATGGGGAGGACTGTGTGGAAGCACTGAAAAGTGGATGCCTGGTTACGGATAAAGCAAGTCCTCATTCCACAATTTTCTCTTCTTCCACTGAGGTAAAGCTGTCATAATTTGTTTCATAAGAACACTTGGAGGAGTACTATGAAATTTCTGGTAATGTACTCTACTAAGAGATAGTCTTTTAGACAGAGTGAGGAGTCAAGATGGTGGAATAGGAGGACAAGCAATTTGTCGCTCCTCACAAGTACATCAAGAATACATCTACAAATAGAACAATTCTCTCAGAGCACTGGCTGAACATTAGTGGAAGACTTCGGACACCTAAAAGAACAAGAAACATCCTCTTGCGACCAGGTAGGATGAAAGAAAGAAAAAAAAAGAGGAATCAAAAAAAAGACCAGCAACTCTGGTGGGAAGCTGAAGGTGAGAGAAGGTCCCAGCACTCAGAAAAACTCCATCATGGTGGATAAATCAGCTGGGACAGAAAAGAATCTTCGGGGGATCAAAGGATAATACAACAGATGCTCTGTGGAAGGCAGGACAAAGTAAGAACTGCGTGCATGGTCTGCACTGCAGCTCTGCACATTCCAGCCTGAGTTGTGAGTTTCCTGTTGTGGAGGGGGGCTAGGTGCTGGAAACTGGGATTTGGAACATGGACCCAGGAAGGGGACAGCTGTTGACTGTGAAAGGACAGCCTGAAGGGATAGGAGTAAGGAGCTCCACAACCTGGAAAGTTTGCAGAAAAACCTCATGACCCCATAGAAGAAAGGCATCACTGTTGAGTGTCAAACAAGGAGGGGCCACTATTACAACCACTTTCCCCACTTGCTGGCGACTTTGGCCTCTGCAGGCACTGGGAGGGGCAACCATCTGAGCAGGCTTACCTGCCCCTCAAGACAAGGTCTCCTCCACCTCCTCTTCCCATGTAGGCCACAGGGACCTGAGTGCCGCCCACCCTACAGCCTCCTTGGGAAACAGCTCTTGGCACCCTGCCTGAGACAGGAATCTGACAATGCTGGCTGGGGCTGAGTGCTAAAGCATGGGGTTAAAAGAGCGGATCCAGGGAGAGGACCACTGTTGGCTGCATGGATACAACAGAGGGAATGGGAGTGAGAAGCTCCAGGACCAAGAATGCCCCTATAAGAAGCATTGTCTGCCTAAGAAATGAGGTGCCTTTATTGAGTAGCACACAAGGGGAAGGACTGCCAACACCCTCACACACCAGCCCCTCCAACCAGAGCAAGCTCACCCCAGTCTGTTGCAAATTCCTGCCTGTCTGTGCTGCCACAGGCAATTTTAGAACACCCCAGTTGTGGTTGCCGTACCACTCCCCAGCCTGAGGGAGTAAATGGACCCCAATTAGCTGCTGCTTTCACTCTCTCTTGCCTGGATGGGGAACAGAGGCCTGAGGGCAATGCTCACACACAGTTGGGGCTAAAATCAAAGCTGAGCCCCAGGGGCACTGTGAGTGAGGAAGAGGAATCTTTCCATGCAGCTGCATAGGCCTCAAAGTATTTTATCTTATTTTATCTTCTTCTTTCTTGCTTTCTTTCTTCTTTCCAATTTTTATTCTGAGCCATGTGGATGACAGGCTCTTGGTGTTCCCGCCAGGAGTCACGGCTGTGCCTCTGTGGAGGGAGAGCCAAGTTCAGGACATTGGTCGACAAGAGACCTCCAAGCTCCATGTAATATCAAATGGCAAAAATCTCCCAGAGATCTCTATCTCAATGCCAAGACACAGCTCCACTCAACGACCTGAAAGCTCCACTGCTGGACACCCTATGGCAAACAACTAGCAAGACAGGAACACAACACCACCCATTAGCACAGAGGCTGCCTAAAATCATAATAAGGTCACAGACACTCCAAAACACACCACCAGACGTGGACCTGTCGACCAAAAAGACAAGATCTAGACTCATCTACAAGAGCACAGGCACTAGTCCCGTCCACCACGAAGCCTACACAACCCACTGAACCAACCTTAGCCGCTGGGGGCAGACATGAAAAAAAAGGGAACTACGAACCTGCAGCCTGAGAAATGGAGACTCCAAACACAGTAAGTTAAGCAAAATGAGAAGACAGAGAAACACACAGCAGATGAAGGAGCAAGGTAAACACCCACCAGACCTAACAAATGAAGAGGAAATAGGCAGTCAATCTGAAAAAGAATTCAGAATAATGATAGTAAAGATGATCCAAAATCTTGGAAATAGAATGGAGAAAATACAAGAAACGTTTAACAAGGACATAGAAGAACTAAAGAGCAAACAAACAGTGTTGAACACAAAAAAATGAAATTAAAAATTCTCTAGAAGGGATCAATGGCAAAATAACTGAGGCAGAAGAACGGGTAAGTGACCTGGAAGATAAAATAGTGGAAATAACTACTGGAGAGCAGTATAAAGAAAAAGAATGAAAAGAACAGAAGACAGTCTCAGAGACCTCTAGGACAACATTAAACGCCCTAACATTCGAATTATAGGGGTCCCAGAAGAAGAAGTAAAAAAGAAAGGGACTGAGAAAATATTTGAAGAGATTATAGTTGAAAACGTCCCTAATATGGGAAAGGAAATAGTTAATCAAGTCCAGGAAGCACAGAGAGTCCCATACAGGATGAATCCAAGGAGAAACATGCCAAGGAACATATTAATCTAACTATCAAGAATTAAATACACAGAAAAAATATTAAAAGCAGCAAGGCAAAAAACAACAAATAACACACAAAGGAATCCCCATAAGGTTAACAGATGATCTTTCAGCAGAAACTCTGGAAGCCAGAAAGGAGTGGCAGGACATATTTAAAGTGATGAAGGGGAAAAAACTACAACCAAAATTACTCTACCCAGCAAGGATATCATTCAGATTTGACAGAGAAATTAAAACCTTTACCGACAAGCAAAAGTAAAGACAATTCAGCACCATCAAACCAGCTTTACAACAAATGCTAAAGGAACTTCTCTAGGCAGGAAACACAAGAGAAGGAAAAGACCTATAATAACAAACCCAAAACAATTAAGAAAATGGTAATGGGAACATGCATATCGATAATTACCTTAAATGTAAATGGATTAAATGTTCCAACCAAAAGGCATAGACTGGCTGCAAAAGAAAGCTGGAGTAGCAATTCTCATATCAGACAAAATAGATTTTAAAACAAAGACTATTACAAGAGACAAAGAAGGACACTACATAATGATCAAGGGATCAATCCAAGAGGAAGATATAACAATTGTAAATATTTATGCACCAAACATAGGAGCACCTCAATATATAAGGAAAATGCTAACAGCCATAAAAGGGGAAATCAACAGTAACACAATGATAGCAGGGAACTTTAACACCCCACTTTCACCAATGGACAGATCATCTGAAATGAAAAGAAATAAGGAAACACAAGCTTTAAATGATACATTAAACAAGATGGACTTAATTGATATTTATAGGACATTCCATCCAAAAACAACAGAATACACTTTCTTCTCAAGTGCTCATGGAACATTCTCCAGGATAGATCATATCTTGGGTCACAACTCAAGCCTTGGTAAATTTAAGAAAATTGAAATTGTATCAAGTATTTTTTCCGACCACAATGCTATAAGACTAGATATCAATTACGGGAAAAAAAATCTGTAAAAAATACAAACACATGGAGGCTAAACAATACACTAATTATTAACCAAGATATCACTGAAGAAATCAAAGAGGAAATAAAAAAAATTTTTTTAAATCCCTAGAGGGCTTCCCTGGTGGCGCAGTTGTTGCGCGTCCACCTGCCAATGCAGGGGAACCGGGTTCACGCCCCGGTCTGGGAGGATCCCACATGCTGAAGAGCAGCTGGGCCCGTGAGCCATGGCCACTGGGCCTGCGCGTCCAGAGCCTGTGCTCCGCAACGGGAGAGGCCGCAGCAGAGGGAGGCCCGCATACCACAAAAAAAAAAATCCCTAGAAACAAATGACAATGAAAACATGATAACCCAAAACCTATGGGATGCAGTAAAAGCAGTTCTAAGAGGGAAATTATAACAATACAATCCTTGTTTAAGAAACAAGCAGGGCTTCCCTGGTGGCACAGTGGTTGAGGATCTGCCTGCTAATTCAGCGGACATGGGTTCAAGCTCTGGTCTGGGAGGATTCCACATGCCACAGAGCAACTAGGCCCGTGAGCCACAACTACTGAGCCTGAATGTCTGGAGCCTGTGCTCCGCAACAAGAGAGGCCGCGATAGTGAGAGGCCCATGCACCGCGATGAAGAGTGGCCCCCACTTGCCACAATTAGAGAAAGCCCTCGCACAGAAATGAAGACCCAACACAGCAAAAATTAATTAATTAATTAATAAACTCCTACCCCCAACATCAAAAAAAAAAAAGAGTCATTCTCTCCACTCCCCCTCCCCCCAGCCATGAATCTCCTACTGTCCCTATAGATTTGCCTGTCTGGACATTTGATTAAAAAAAAAAGAAAAAAGAAACAAGCAAAAAAAGGGAGATGACTCAAATCAATAGAATTAGAAATGAAAAAGGAGAATGAACAACTGACACGGCAGAAATACAAGGGATCATGAGAGATTACTACAAGCAACTAAATGCCAATAAAATGGACAACCTGGAAAAAATGGACAAATTCTTAGAAATGCACAACCTTCTGAGACTGAACCAGGTAGAAATAGAAAATATGAACAGACCAACCAGAAGCACTGAAATGTAAACTGTGATTTAAAATCTTCCAAACAGCAAAAGCCCAGGACCAGATTGCTTCAGAGGTGAATTCTATCAAACATTAAGAGGAAAGCTAACACCTACACTTCCAAGACTCTTCCAAACTATAGCAGATGGAGGAACACTTCCAAACTCATTCTACGAGGCCACAATCACCCTGATCCCAAAACCAGACAAAGATCTCACAAAAAAAGAAAACTAAAGGCCAATATCACTGATGAACTTACATGCAAAATTCCTCAAATAAATACTAGCAAACAGAATCCAACAGCACATTAAAAAGATCCGAGAGAGCTTAAAGATGGTGAAAGAGTAAGATGCGGAGATCACCTTCCTCCTCACAAATACATCAGAAATACATCTACATGTGGAACTGCTCCTATAGAACACCTATTGAACACTGGCAAAGACCTCAGACCTCCCAAAAGGCAGGAAACTCCCCACGTACCTGGGTAAGGCAAAAGAAAGAAGAAAAAAACAGAGACAAAAGAATACGGAAGGTAACTGCACCAGTGGAAGGTAGCTGTGAAAGAGGAAAGGTTTCCACACACTAGTAAGCCCCTTCCCAGGAGAAGACTGCGGTTGGCAGAGGGGGAAAGCTCCAGAGCCATGGAGGAGAGTGCAGCAACACGGGTGTGGAGGGCAAAGCAGAGAGATTCCTGCACAGAGGATCGGTGCCGACCAGGACTCACCAGCATGAGAGCCTTGTCTGCTCACCTGCCGGGGCGGGTGGGAGCTGGGAGCTGAGGCTCAGGCTTCGGTCGTATCCCAGGGAGAGGACTGCTGTTGGCTGCGTGATCAGAGTCTGAAGGGGGCGGGTGTGCCACAGCTAGCTGGGAGGGTGTCCAGGAAAATGTCTGGAGCTGCCTAAGAGGCAAGTGACTTTTTCTTCTCTCTTTGTTTCCTGGTGTGAGAGGAGAGGGGATTAAGAGCACTGCTAAAAGGAGCTCGAGAGACGGGCGCGAGTCACAGCTATCAGCACAGACCCCAGAGACGGACATGAGACGCTAAGGCAGCTGCTGCAGTCACCAAGAAGCCTGTGTGCAAGCACAGGTCACTATCCACACCT
>NC_041234.1:35363818-35374098 GCF_002837175.3 Physeter macrocephalus | reverse complement strand
AGAAGAAAAGAAATCATAAAGATCAGATCAGAAATAAATGAAAAAGAAATGAAGGAAACGATAGCAAATATCAATAAAACTAAAAGCTGGTTCTTTGAGAAGATAAACAAAATTGATAAACCATTAGCCAGACTCATCAAGAAAAAAAGGGAGATGACTCAAATCAATAGAATTAGAAATGAAAAAGGAGAATGAACAACTGACACGGCAGAAATACAAGGGATCATGAGAGATTACTACAAGCAACTAAATGCCAATAAAATGGACAACCTGGAAAAAATGGACAAATTCTTAGAAATGCACAACCTTCTGAGACTGAACCAGGTAGAAATAGAAAATATGAACAGACCAACCAGAAGCACTGAAATGTAAACTGTGATTTAAAATCTTCCAAACAGCAAAAGCCCAGGACCAGATTGCTTCAGAGGTGAATTCTATCAAACATTAAGAGGAAAGCTAACACCTACACTTCCAAGACTCTTCCAAACTATAGCAGATGGAGGAACACTTCCAAACTCATTCTACGAGGCCACAATCACCCTGATCCCAAAACCAGACAAAGATCTCACAAAAAAAGAAAACTAAAGGCCAATATCACTGATGAACTTACATGCAAAATTCCTCAAATAAATACTAGCAAACAGAATCCAACAGCACATTAAAAAGATCCGAGAGAGCTTAAAGATGGTGAAAGAGTAAGATGCGGAGATCACCTTCCTCCTCACAAATACATCAGAAATACATCTACATGTGGAACTGCTCCTATAGAACACCTATTGAACACTGGCAAAGACCTCAGACCTCCCAAAAGGCAGGAAACTCCCCACGTACCTGGGTAAGGCAAAAGAAAGAAGAAAAAAACAGAGACAAAAGAATACGGAAGGTAACTGCACCAGTGGAAGGTAGCTGTGAAAGAGGAAAGGTTTCCACACACTAGTAAGCCCCTTCCCAGGAGAAGACTGCGGTTGGCAGAGGGGGAAAGCTCCAGAGCCATGGAGGAGAGTGCAGCAACACGGGTGTGGAGGGCAAAGCAGAGAGATTCCTGCACAGAGGATCGGTGCCGACCAGGACTCACCAGCATGAGAGCCTTGTCTGCTCACCTGCCGGGGCGGGTGGGAGCTGGGAGCTGAGGCTCAGGCTTCGGTCGTATCCCAGGGAGAGGACTGCTGTTGGCTGCGTGATCAGAGTCTGAAGGGGGCGGGTGTGCCACAGCTAGCTGGGAGGGTGTCCAGGAAAATGTCTGGAGCTGCCTAAGAGGCAAGTGACTTTTTCTTCTCTCTTTGTTTCCTGGTGTGAGAGGAGAGGGGATTAAGAGCACTGCTAAAAGGAGCTCGAGAGACGGGCGCGAGTCACAGCTATCAGCACAGACCCCAGAGACGGACATGAGACGCTAAGGCAGCTGCTGCAGTCACCAAGAAGCCTGTGTGCAAGCACAGGTCACTATCCACACCTCCCCTCCCGGGAGCCTGTACAGCCCGCCACTGTCAGGGTCCCGTGATCCAGGGACAACTTCCATGGGAGAACGCACGGCTTGCCTCAGGCAGGTGCAGCGTCACGGTGGCCTCTGCCGCCTCAGGCTCACCCCGCAACCGTACCCCTCCCTCCCACAGGGCTGAGTGAATCAGAGCCCCTGAATCAGCTGATCCTTTAACCCCGTCTTGTCTGAGTGAAGAACAGACACCCTCAGGTGACCTACACGCACAGGCGGGTCCAAATCCAAAGCTGAACCCCAGGAGCTGTGCAAACAAAGATGAGAAAGGGAAATTTCTCCCAGCAGCCTCAAGAGCAGCGGATTAAAGCTCCACAATGAACTTGATGTACCCTGCATCTGTGGAATACCTGAATAGACAAAGAATCATCTCAAATTGAGGAGGTAAACTTTGGGAGCAAAGATATATATATTTTTTCCTATTTCTCTCTTTTTGTGAGTGTGTATGTGTATGCTTCTGTGTGTGATTTTGCCTGTATAGCTTTGCTTTTACCATTAATCCTAGGGCTCTGTCCGTCCATTTTTTGTTTACTTTTTTTTACTTTTAAAACTCTTTTTCTTAATAATTTTTTTTATTTTAATAACTTTTATTTTATCCTCTTTCTTTCTTTCTTTCTTTCTTTCTTTCTTTCTTTCTTCCTATTTTTTCTCCCTCTTATTCTGAGCATGTGGATGAAAGGCTCTTGGTGCTCCAGCGAGGGGTTAGTGTTGTGCCTCTGAGGTGGGAGAGCCAACTTCAGGACACTGGTCCACAAGAGACCTCCCAGCTCCACATAATATCAAATGGCGAAAATCTTCCAGAGATCTCCATCTCAATGCCAAGACCCAGCTTCACTCAACGACCACCAAGCTACAGTGCTGGACACCCTATGCCCAACAAATAGCAAGACAGGACTACAGCCCCATCCATTAGCAGAGAGGTTGCCTAAAATCATAATAATGCTACCGACACCCCAAAACACACCACCAGACATGGACCTACCCACCAGAAAGAAAAGATCCAGCCTCACCCACCAGAACACAGGCACTAGTCCCCTTCACCAGGAAGCCTACACAACCCACTGAACCAAACTTAGCCACTGGGGACAGACACCAAAAACAAAGGGATCTATGAACCTACAGAATGCGAAAAGGAGACCCCAAACACAGTAAGTTAAGCAAAATGAGAAGACAAAAAAACACACAGCAGATGAAGGAGCAAGGTAAAAACCCACCAGACCTAACAAATGAAGAGTAAATAGGCAGTCTACCTGCAAAAGAATTCAAAATAATGAGAGTTAAGTTGATCCAAAATCTTGGAAACAGAATAGAGAAGACACAAGAAACTTTTAACAAGGAACTAGAAGAACTAAAGAGCAAACAAACAATGATGAATAACACAATAAATGAAATATAAAAATCTCTACAAGGGATCAATAGCAGAATAACTGAGGCAGAAGAACGGATAAGTGACCTGGAAGTTAAAATAGTGCAAACAATTACTGCAGAGCAGAATAAAGAAAAAAGAAGGAAAAGAACTGAGGACAGTCTCAGAGACCTCTGGGACAGCATTAAATACACCAACATTCGAATTATAGGGGTCCCAGAAGAAGAAGAGAAAAAGAAAGAGACTGAGAAAATATTTGAAGAGATTATAGTTGAAATCTTCCCTAATATTGGAAAAGAAATAGTTAAACAAATCGAGGAAGCACAGAGAGTCCCATACAGGATAAGTCCAAGGAGAAACATGCCAAGACACATATTAATCAAACTGTCAAAAATTATATACAAAGAAAACATATTAAAAGCAGCAAGGGAAAAACAACAAATAACACACAAGGGAATCCCCATAAGATTAACAGCTGATATTTCAGCAGAAACTCTGCAAGCCAGAAGGGAGAGGCAGGACATATTTAAAGTGAGGAAGAAGAAAAATCTAGAAACAAGATTACTCTAACCATCAAGGATCTCATTCAGATTTGATGGAGAAATTAAAATATTTAGAGACAAGCAAAAGCTAAGAGAATTCAGCATCACCAAACCAGCTTTACAACAAATGCGAACGGAACTTCTCTAGGAAAGAAACACAAGAGAAGGAAAACACCTACAATAACAAACCCAAAACAATTAGGAAAATGGGAATAGGAACATACATATCCATAATTACCTTAAATGTAAATGGATTATATGCTCCACCAAAGGACATACACTGGCTGACTGGATACAAAAACAATACCGGTATATATGCTGTCTACAAGAGACCCACTTCAGACCTAGGAAAATATACAGACTGAAAGTGTGGGGGTGGAAAAAGATATTCCATGCAAATGGAAATCAGAAGAGAGCTGACGTAGCAATTCTCATATCAGTCAAAATAGACTTTAAAATAAAGACTATTACAAGAGACAAAGAAGGACACTACATAATGATCAAGGGATCAATCCAAGAGGAAGATATGAAAATTGAAAATATTTATGCACCCATCAAAGGAGCACCCCAATACATAAGGCAAACAATAACAGCCATAAAAGAGGAAATCGACAGTAACACAATCATAGTAAGGGACATTAACACCCCATTTTCACCAATGGACAGATCATCCAAAATGAAAATAAATAAGGAAACACAAGCTTTAAATGATACATTAAATAAGATGGACGTAATTGATATTTATAGGACAATCCATCCAAAAACAACAGAATACACTTTCTTCTCAAGTGCTCATGGAACATTCTCCAGGATAAATCATATCTTGGGTCACAAATCAAGCCTTGGTAAACTTAAGAAAATTGAAATCATATCAAGCATCTATTCCGAACACAACGCTATGAGACTAGATAACAATTACAGCATAAAATCTGTAAAAAATTAAAACACATGGAGGCTAAACAATACACTACTTAATAATGAAGATTTTACTGGAAAAATCGAAGAGGAAATCATAAAATACCTAGAAACAATTGACAATGAAAACTCGACGACCCAAAATCTTTGGGATGCAGCAAAAGCAGATCCAAGGGGGAAGTTTATAGCAAGCCAATCCTAACTTAAGAAACAAGATACATCTCAAATGCACAACCTAACCTTAGACCTAAAGCAATTAGAGAAAGAAGAACAAAATCCCTCAAAGTTAGCAGATGGAAAGAAATCATAAAGATTAGATCAAAAATAAATGAAAAATAAATGAAGGAAATGATAGCAAAGATCAATAAAACTAAAAGCTGGTTCTCTGAGAAGATAAACAAAAATGATAACCCATTAGCCAGACCATTCAGAAAAAAAGGGAGAAGACTCAAATCAATAGAATGAGAAATAAAAAAGGAGAAGTAACAAGTGACACTGCAGAAATACAAAGGATCATGAGAGATTACTACAAGCAACTATATGCCAATAAAATGAACAACCTGGAAGAAATTGACAAATTCTTAGAAACGCACAACCTTCTGAGACTGAACCAGGTAGAAATAGAAAATATGAACAGACAAATCACAAGCACTGAAATTGAAACTGTGATTAAAAATCTTCCAACAAACAAAAGCCCAGGACCAGATGGCATCACAAACGAATTCTATCAAACATTTAGAGAAGAGGTAACACCTAGCCTTGTCAAACTCTTCCAAAATATAACAGAGGGAGGAACACTCCCAAACTCATTCTACGAGGCAACCATCACCCTGATACCAAAACCAGACAAAGATGTCACAAAGAAAGAAAACTACAGGCCAATATCACTGATGAACATGCAAAAATCCTCAACAAAATATTAGCAAACAGAATCCAACAGCACATTAAAAGGATCATACACCATGATCAAGTGGGGTTTATTCTAGGAATGCAAGGATTCTTCAATATATGCAAATCAATCCTAAAGATGCTACCAGAAAACTACTAGAGCTAATCAATGAATTTGTAAAGTAGCAGGATACAAAATTAATGCACAGAAATCTCTGGCATTCCTATACACTAATGATGAAAAATCTGAAATTAAGAAAACACTCCCATTTACCATTGCAAAAAAAAAGAATTAAATATCTAGGTATAAACCTACCTAAGGACACAATAGATGCAGAGAAAGCTTTCGACAAAATTCAACACCCATTTATGATAAAAACACTGTAGAAAGTAGGCATAGAGTGATCTTTCCTCAACATAATAAAGGCCGTATATGACAAACCCACAGCCAACATCATCCTCAATGCTGAAAAACTGAAAGCATTTCGACTAGGATCAGGAACAAGACAAGTTTTCCCATTCTCACCAAGATATACCATGTTCTTGGATTGGAAGAGTCAACATTGTGAAAATGACTACAGTACGCAAAGCAGTCTAAAGATTCAATGCAATCCCTACCAAACTACCACTGGCATTTTTCATAGAACTAGAACAAAAAATTTCACAACTTGTATTGAAACACAAAAGACCCTGAGTAACCAAAGCAATGTTGAGAAAGAATAACGGAGCTGGAGGAATCAGGCTCCCTGACTTCAGAGTATACTACAAAGCTACAGTAATCAAGACAGTATGGTACTGGCAGAAAAACAGAAATATAGATAAATGGAACAGGATCAAAAGCCTAGAGATAAACCTACGCACATATGGTCACCTTATCTTTGATAAAGGAGGGAAGAATATACAGTGCAGAGAAGACAGCCTCTTCAATAAGTGGTGCTGGGAAAACTGGACAGCTACATGTAAACGAATGAAATTAGAGCACTCCCTAACACCATACACAAAAACAAACTCAAAATGAATTAAAGACCTAAATGTAAGGCCAGACACTATCAAACTCTTAGAGGAAAACATAGGCAGAACACTCTATGTCATAAATCATAACAAGATCCTTTTTGACCCACCTCCTAGAGAAATGGAAATAAAAACAAAAATAAACAAATGGGACCTAATGAAACTTAGGAGCTTTGCACAGCAAAGGAAACCATAAACAAGACGAAAAAACAACCCTCAGAATGGGAGAAAATATTTGCAAATGAAGCAAGTGATAATGGATAAGTCTCCAGAATATACGATCAGCTCCTGCAGCTCTATAACAAAAAAACAAACAACCCAATCAAAAAAATGGGCAGAACTGATCCACTTTGTTATAAAGCAGAAACTAACACACCATTGTAAAGCAATTATACTCCAATAAAGATGTTAAAAAAATGGGCAGAAGACCTAAACAGACATTTCGCCAAAGAACATATACAGATTGCTAACAACCACATGAAAGAAGTCTCAACATCATTAATCATTACAGAAATGCAAATTAAAGCTACAATGAGATATCATCTCACACCAGTCAGAATGGCCATAATGAAAAATATACAAACAATAAATGCTGGAGAGGGTGTGGAGAAAAGGGAACACTCTTGCACTGTTTGTGGGAATGTAAATTAATACAGCCACTATGGAGAATAGTATGGAGCTTCCATAAAAAACTAAAAATAGAACTACCATATGACCCAGCAATCGCACTACTGGACATATACCCTGAGAAAACCATAATTCAAAAAGAGTCATGTACCACAATGTTCATTGCAGCTCTATTTACAATAGCCAGGACATGGAAGCAACCTAAGTGTCCATCAACAGATGAATGGATAAAGAAGATGTGGCACATATATACAATGGAATATTACTCAGCCATAAAAAGAAATGAAACTGAGTTATTTGTAATGAGGTGGATAGACCTGGAGTCTGTCATACAGAGTGAAGTAAGTCAGAAGGAGAAAAACAAATACCGTATGCTAACACATATATATGGATACATATGTACGGAATCTAAAAAACAAAAAAAAAAAAGGGCATGAAGAACCTAGGGGCAAGATGGGAATAAAGACACAGACCTACTAGAGAATGGACTTGAGGATATGGGTAGGGGGAAGGGTAAGCTAGGACAAAGTGAGAGAGTGGCATGGACATATATACACTACTAAATGTAAAATAGATAGCTAATGTGAAGAAGCCGCCTAGCACTGGAGAGATCAGCTGATCAGGGAGATCAGCTCGTGTTTTGTGACCCCCTAGAGGAGTGGGATAGGGAGGGTGGGAGGGAGGGAGACACAAGAAGGAAGAGATATGCGGATATATGTATATGTATAACTGATTCACTTTGTTATAAAGCAGAAACTAACCCACTAGTGTAAAGCAATTATACTCCAAAAAAGATGTTAAAAAAAAAAGATGATCTGGATCTTGGAAATAGAATGGAGGCATGGATTGAGAAGATACAAGAAATGTTTAACAAGGACCTAGAAGAACTAAACAACAAACAATCAGTGATGAACAACATAATAGCTGAAATGAAAAATACACTAGAAGGAATCAATAGCAGAATAACTGAGGCAGAAGAAAGGATAAATGAGCTGGAAGATAGAATGGTGCCAATAACTTCCATGGAGCAGAATAAAGAGAAAAGAATGAAAAGAAATGAGGACAGTATCAGAGACTCTGGGACAACATTAAATGCACCAACATTTGAATTATAGGCATCCCAGAAGAAGAAGGGAAAGAGAAAGTGTCTGAGAAAATATTTGAAGAGATTATAGTCACAAACGTCCCTCTCATGGAACAGGAAATAGTGACCCATGTCCAGGGAGTACAGACAGTCACATACAGGATAAAACCAAGGAGAAACACACAAAGACACATGTTAATCAAACAAACAAAAATAAAATACAAAGAAAAAATATTAAAAGCAACAAGGGAAAAGCAACAAATAACATACAAAGAATCCCCAAAAGGTTATCATCTGATTTTTCAGCAGAAACTCTGCAGGCCAGAAGGGAGTGGCAGGACATATTTAAAGTGATGAAAGTGAAAAGCATAAAGACATGATTACTCTACCTAACAAGGATCTCATTCAGATTCAGAGGAAAAATCAAAAGATTTACCAACAAGCAAAACCTAAGAGAATTCAGCACCACCAAACCACTTACAAGCATACCACAAAAAAAAAAAAAAAAAAAAAAAAAAAAAAAAAAAACAAACACAAAGCAATTAAGATAATGGTAATAGGAACATACCAATTGATAATTACCTTCAATGTAATGGATTAAATGCTCCAACAAGAAGACATAGACTGGTTGAATGGAAACAAACAAAAAAAGACCTGTATATATGCAATCTACAAGAGACCTACTTCAGACCTATGGACACATACACGGTGAAAGTGAGGGGATGGAAAAAGATATTGCATGCAAATGGAAATCAAAGGAAAGCTGGAGTAGCAATACTCATATCAGATAAAATAGACTTTAACATAAACAATGTTACAAGAGACAAGGAAGGACACTACATAATGATCAAGGGATCAATCCAAGAAGATATAGCAATTGTAAATATTTATACACCCAATATAGGAGCACCTCAATACATAAGGCAAATGCTAACAGCCATAAAAGGGAAAATTGACAGTAACACAGTAATAGTGGGGGATTTTAACACTCCACTTACAGCAATGGATAGATCATCCAGACAGAAAATTAATAAGGAAACACAAGCCTTAAATGACACATTAGTCCAGATAGACAATTGATATTTATAGGACATTCCATCCGAAAGCAGCAGAATACGCTTTCTTCTCAAGTGCACACAGAATATTCTCCAGAATAGATCACATCTTGGGTCACAAATCAAGCCTCAGTAAATTTAAGAAAATTGAAATTGTATCAAGCATCTTTTCTGACCACAATGTTATGAGATTACAAATCAATTACCGGAAAAAAAAAACTATAAAAACACAAACAAATAGAGGCTAAACAATATGCTACTAAATAACCAAGAGATCACTGAAGAAATGAAGGAGTAAATAAAAAAAAAACCTAGAAACAAATGCCAATCAAAACGTGAAGATCCAAAACCTATGGGATTAAGCAAAAGAAGTTCTAAGAGAGAAGTTTATAGCAATACAATCCTACCTCAAGAAACAAGAAAAGTCTCAGGTACACAGCTTAAACTTACACCTAAAGCAACTAGAGAAAGGAGAAAAAAACAAAACCCAAATTTAGTAGAAGGAAAGAAATCATAAAGATCAGAGCAGAAATAAATGAAACAGAAATGAAGAAACAATAGCAAAGACTAATAAAACTAAAAGCTGGTTCTTTGAGAAGATAAATAAAATTCATAAACCTTTAGCCAGATTCATAAAGAAAAAAGGGAGAGGACTCAAATCAATAAAATTAGAAATGAAAAAGGAGAAGTTACAACTGACACCACAGAAATACAGAAGACCATAAGAAAGTATTACAAGCAACTATATGCAAGAAAATTGAAATTGTATCAAGCATCTTTTCTGACCACAATGTTATGAGATTACAAATCAATTACCGGAAAAAAAAAACTATAAAAACACAAACAAATAGAGGCTAAACAATATGCTACTAAATAACCAAGAGATCACTGAAGAAATGAAGGAGTAAATAAAAAAAAAACCTAGAAACAAATGCCAATCAAAACGTGAAGATCCAAAACCTATGGGATTAAGCAAAAGAAGTTCTAAGAGAGAAGTTTATAGCAATACAATCCTACCTCAAGAAACAAGAAAAGTCTCAGATACACAGCTTAAACTTACACCTAAAGCAACTAGAGAAAGGAGAAAAAAACAAAACCCAAATTTAGTAGAAGGAAAGAAATCATAAAGATCAGAGCAGAAATAAATGAAACAGAAATGAAGAAACAATAGCAAAGACTAATAAAACTAAAAGCTGGTTCTTTGAGAAGATAAATAAAATTCATAAACCTTTAGCCAGATTCATAAAGAAAAAAGGGAGAGGACTCAAATCAATAAAATTAGAAATGAAAAAGGAGAAGTTAC
>NC_041234.1:35358017-35363755 GCF_002837175.3 Physeter macrocephalus | reverse complement strand
ACCAATCATAAGTAATGAAATTGAAACTGTGATTAAAAATCTTCCAACAAACAAAAGTCCAGGACCAGATGGCTTTACAGTTGAAGTCTTTCAGACATTTAGAGAAGAGTTAACACCTATTCTTCTGAAACTCTTCCCAAAAATTTGCAGCTGAAGGAACACACCCAAGCTCATTCTACAAGGCCACCATCACCCAGATACCAAAACCAGACAAAGATACCACACAAAAAAATTGCAGGCCAATATCATTGCTTAACATAGATGTAAAAATCCTCAACAAAATACTAGCAGTGTGAATCCAACAATACATTAAAAGGATCAGACAACTTGATCAAGTGGGATTTATCCCAGGATGCAAGGATTTTTCAATATCCACAAATCAATCTGTGTGATACACCACATCAACAAATTGAATAAAAACCATATGATCATCTCAATAGATACAGAAAATACTTTTGACAAAATTCACCACCATTTATGATAAAAACGCTCCAGAAAGTGGACATAGAGGGAACAATCCTCACCAAAATAAAAGCAATATGTGACAAACATACAGGTAACATCACACTCAAGGTTGAAAAGCTGAAAGCTTTCCCTCTAAGATCAGGAACAAGACAAAGATTTCCACTCTCACCACTTTTATTCAACATAGTTTTGGAAGTCCTAGCCATGACAATCAGAGAAGAAAAGGAAATAAGAGGAATCCAAATAGGAAAAGAAGAAATCAAACTCTCACTGTTTGCAGATGACATGATGCTACACAGAAAATCCTAAAGACCTTACCAGAAAACTACTAGAGCTCATCGATGAATTCAGTAAAGTTGCAGGTTACAAAAGTAATATACAGAAAACTTTGCATTTCTATAGACTAACAACGAAAGATCAGAAATAGAAATTAAAGAAACAATCACATTTGCCATTGCATCAAAAAGAATAAAATACCTAGGAATAAACCTAACTAAGGAGACAAAAGACCTGTACTCCTAAAACTATAAGATGTTCATGAAAGAACTCAAACAATATATAAACAGATGGAAAGATATACCTTGCTCTTAGATTGGAAGAATCAATATTGTGAAAATGACACTACTACACAAGGCAATCTACAGATTCAATGCAATCTCTAACAAATTACCAATGGCATCTTGCACAGAATTAGAACAAAAAAATATTAAACTTTGTATGGAGACACAAAAGACCCCGAATAGTCAAAGCAATCTTGACAAAGAAAAACGGAGCTGGAGGAATCAGGCTCCCTGACTTTAAACATTACTACAGAGCTACAGTCATCAAAACAGTATGGGACTGGCACAAAATCATAAATATAGACAAATGGAACAGGATAGAAAACCCAGAAATAAACCCATGCAGGTACAGTCAATTAATCTATGACAAAGGAGGCAAGAATCTATGATGGAGAAAAGGAAGTCTCTTCAGTAAATGGTGCTGGGAAAACTGGACAGCTACATGTAAAAAAATGAAATTAGAACATTCTTTAACACCATACAGAAAAATAAACTCAAAATGGATGAAAGATCTAAATGTAAGACTGGATACTATAAAACTCTTGGAGGAAAACATAGGCAGAACACACTTTCACATAAATTGCAGCAAGACCTTTTTTTTATCCACCTCCTAGATTAAAAACAAAAATAAACAAGTGGGACCTAATTAAACTTGAAAGCTTTTGCACAGCAAAGGATACCATAAACAAGACAAAAAAACCCCTCATAATGGGAGAAAATATTTGCAAACGAAACAACTGACAAAGGATTAATTTACAAAATATACAAACAGCTCATGAAGCTCAATATCAAAAATCAAACAACCCAATCAAAAAAATGGGCAGAAGACCTAAATAGACATTTCTCCAAAGAGGACATACAGATGGGAAACAAACACGTGAAAAGATGCTCAGCATCAGTAATTATTAGAGAAATGCAAATCAAAACTACAATGGAATATCACCTCACACCAGTCAGAATGACCATCATCAAAAATTCTACAAACAATAAATGCTGGAGAAAAGGGAACCCTCTTGCACTGTTGGTGGTAATGGATTGAGATGGAGGTTCCTTAAGAAACTAAAAATAGAGTTACCATATGACCCAGCAATCCCACTCCTGTGCATGTATTTGGGGAAACCTCTAATCAAAAAGATACATGCACCCCAATGTTCATAGCAGCATTATTTACAGTAGCAAGGATATGGAATCAACCTAAATGTCCATCAACAGAGGAATGGGTAAAGAAGATGTGGTACATATATATGTGATGGAATATTACTCAGCCATAAAAAAGAATGAAATTGGGTCATTTGTAGAGACGTGCATGGACCTAAAGACTGTCATTCAGAGTGAAGTTAGTCAGAAAGAGAAAAACAAATATTGTATATTAATGCATATATGCGGAATCTAGAAAAATGGTACAGATGATCTTATTTGTAAAGCAGAAATAGAGACACAGACGTAGAGAACAAACATATGGATACCAAGGGGAACGGGGGGTGGGATAAATTGGCAGCTTGGGGTTGACATATATACACTTTTGATACTATGTATAAAATAGATAACTAATGAGAACCTACTGTATAGTGCAGGGAACTCTACTCAATGCTCAGTGGTGACCTAAATGGGAAGGAAATCCAGAAAAGAGGGGGTATATGTATATGTATAGCTTATTCACTTTGCTATATAGTAGAACCTAACACAACATTGTAAAGCAACTATACTCCAATAATTTTTTTTTGGTATGCGGGCCTCTCACTGTTGTAGCCCCTCCCATTGCGGAGGACAGGCTCAGCGGCCATGGCTCACGGGCATAGCCGCTCCGCGGCATGTGGGATCTTCCCGTACCGGGGCATGAACCGGTGTCCCCTGCATCAGTAGGCGGACTCTCAACCACTGCACCACGAGGGAAGCCCAATAAAATTTTTTTAAAAAGAAGAGGTAATGTAACATTTCATTCACATGTCTATTCTGTGAATCAGGACATGAGTTCTGGGGAGTCAAAGATGAGCCAGATCTGCATGATGGGGTCCCAAGGAGCTCACAATCTAGCATGTAGGAAAGAGAGTAAACAGTAAACCAGTAAACAGAGAGCTCTCACCCAGTTTGTTAAGTGCTCTGACAGAGCCATGCAAAAGAGCAAGGAGGAAGGAAAGACTAACTAAGCTTGGGGTGATCTCAGATGGTTTCTTGGAAAAAGCAGCATTTGTACCAGTCTTTATAGGAAGGCAGACCTTTTATTGGCGGGCATGGGGTGTGCGAGAGGGGAACAAAGACATTCCGGGTAGAGGAAGAGTTTGAGCAAAGGTATGGCATTGGCAGGAGGCAGAACATGAGTCATCCACTGTGACTGAGGCCTGTGAGGCTGTCAGGGGCTGACTGTGGAGGGCCTTGAATGATAGGCTAAGGAGCTTGGATTTAAACCTGCAGGCCAAGGGAACCCTTGGTGGCTATAGATATGGTCAGCTTTGCATTTGAAACATGACTCTGAGGGCCTCTGTGCAAGTGGAGCAGGTGGGAAGCAGGTGCATTAGAGAAGAGACCCATCTGCCACCGTCCCATGTGCCCCTATGCCCATATGGTAACTCTCTTCTGCCAGTGTTCTACTCCTCCCACAGGACACACCCAGCTCAAATACACCCTATCTGGAAGTTTTCACGGCCTTCCAGTAATGGAATATTACTCAGCCATAAAAAAGAATGAAATTGGGTCATTTGTAGAGACGTGCATGGACCTAAAGACTGTCATTCAGAGTGAAGTTAGTCAGAAAGAGAAAAACAAATATTGTATATTAATGCATATATGCGGAATCTAGAAAAATGGTACAGATGATCTTATTTGTAAAGCAGAAATAGAGACACAGACGTAGAGAACAAACATATGGATACCAAGGGGAACGGGGGGTGGGATAAATTGGCAGCTTGGGGTTGACATATATACACTTTTGATACTATGTATAAAATAGATAACTAATGAGAACCTACTGTATAGTGCAGGGAACTCTACTCAATGCTCAGTGGTGACCTAAATGGGAAGGAAATCCAGAAAAGAGGGGGTATATGTATATGTATAGCTTATTCACTTTGCTATATAGTAGAAACTAACACAACATTGTAAAGCAACTATACTCCAATAATTTTTTTTTGGTATGCGGGCCTCTCACTGTTGTAGCCCCTCCCATTGCGGAGGACAGGCTCAGCGGCCATGGCTCACGGGCATAGCCGCTCCGCGGCATGTGGGATCTTCCCGTACCGGGGCATGAACCGGTGTCCCCTGCATCAGTAGGCGGACTCTCAACCACTGCACCACGAGGGAAGCCCAATAAAATTTTTTTAAAAAGAAGAGGTAATGTAACATTTCATTCACATGTCTATTCTGTGAATCAGGACATGAGTTCTGGGGAGTCAAAGATGAGCCAGATCTGCATGATGGGGTCCCAAGGAGCTCACAATCTAGCATGTAGGAAAGAGAGTAAACAGTAAACCAGTAAACAGAGAGCTCTCACCCAGTTTAAGTGCTCTGACAGAGCCATGCAAAAGAGCAAGGAGGAAGGAAAGACTAACTAAGCTTGGGGTGATCTCAGATGGTTTCTTGGAAAAAGCAGCATTTGTACCAGTCTTTATAGGAAGGCAGGCCTTTTATTGGCGGGCATGGGGTGTGCGAGAGGGGAACAAAGACATTCCGGGTAGAGGAAGAGTTTGAGCAAAGGTATGGCATTGGCGGGAGGCAGAACATGAGTCATCCACTGTGACTGAGGCCTGTGAGGCTGTCAGGGGCTGACTGTGGAGGGCCTTGAATGATAGGCTAAGGAGCTTGGATTTAAACCTGCAGGCCAAGGGAACCCTTGGTGGCTATAGATATGGTCAGCTTTGCATTTGAAACATGACTCTGAGGGCCTCTGTGCAAGTGGAGCAGGTGGGAAGCAGGTGCATTAGAGAAAAGACCCATCTGCCACCGTCCCATGTGCCCCTATGCCCATATGGTAACTCTCTTCTGCCAGTGTTCTACTCCTCCCACAGGACACACCCAGCTCAAATACACCCTATCTGGAAGTTTTCACGGCCTTCCAGTAGGTGATTTCCTCTGTGAGACCCCTCAGTACCCTGCTCTGGGATTCTTCAGTGACATGTATTCTTATGCATCCCAGCCAGATGGAGAAATCTTCAAGGACAGGTTGTGAATCTCATCCAGTTTTGCATCTCCAGTGCATAGTATGGGTTTTGGCACATGGAAAACCACTGGGGAACTCTTCACCAGTGAATTAGAGAAAGAGAAAGTAAATGAAGAGAAAGAAGAAATGGGAGAAGGGGAGGAGAATACTTGGAGAGAGGGAGGGAAGGGGGCAGAGAGATAGGGTGTTAGTATGGTCAAGGGAAATAAGAGGCAGAGCGTGGAGGAGAGTACAGGACCAATGTGGGTTCTTTCTTTTCCCATCGGTAGCACCAAGTATCAGACCTGCCACAGTGAGTGTCAGGCTTTGGAATCAACCCGATGTGGGTTCATATTCTGGTTCCATCACTTAGTGACCATGTGCCTTTAGACAAGACACATCACCTCTTGGGCATTAATTTCATCAGCTGTGGAATGATGATAATACTAGTTCTTCCCTACATGGGTGTTTTAGAACTTAAGAATAGAGTCTGTCATACAGAGTGAAGTAAGTTAGAAAGAGAAAAACAAATACCGTATGCTAACACATATATATGGAATCTAAAAAACAAACAAAAAAAA
>NC_041234.1:35354601-35356599 GCF_002837175.3 Physeter macrocephalus | reverse complement strand
AGCACAGGTCACTCTCCACACCGCCCCTCCCGGGAGCTCGTGCAGCCCGCCACTGCCGGGGTCCCGGGATCCAGGGACAGCTTCCCCGGGAGAAGGCGCGGCGCGCCTCGTGCCGGTGCAGTGTCACGCCGGCCTCTGCCGCCGCAGGTTCGCCCAGCATCCGTGCCCCTCCCTCCCCCCGGCCTGTGCCAGAGCCCCTGAATCAGCTGCTCCTTTAACCCCGTCCTGTCTGAGCGAAGGTCAGACGCCCTCGGACGACCTACACGCAGAGGCGGGGCCAAGTCCAAAGCTGAACCCCAGGAGCTGTGCGAACAAAGAGGAGAGGGGGAGGTCTCTCCCGGCAGTCTCAGAAGCAGCGGATTAAAGCTCCACAATCAACTTGAAGTGCTCTGCATCTGTGGAAAACCTGAATAGACAGCGAAATATCCCAAGTTGAGGAGGTGGACTTTGGGAGCAAGACTTGCAGAGTCTTGTTTCCCTGGCCGGGGGTCAGGCCTAAGCCTCTGGGATGGGAGTGCCAAGTCTAGGATGCTGGACCACCAGAGAATTCCCAGACCCAGGGAATATTAATCAGCCAGAGCTCCCCTGGAGGTCTCCATCTCCACTCAAGACCCAGCTCCCCCCAACTGCCTGCAGGCTCCAATGCTGGATGCTTCATGCCAAACAACAAGCAAGACAGGAGCACAAACCCACCCATCAGCAGACAGGTTGCCTAAGTCGTATTAAGCACAAAGACACCCCAAAACACACAAGCTGATGTGGCCCTGCGCATCATAAAGACAAGATCCAGCTCCACCTACCAGAGTGCAGCCACCAGTCCCTCCCACCAGGAAAGCTACACAAGCCATTGGAGCAACCTCACCCACTGGGGGCACACCCAGAAGCAAGAGGAACTATGACCCTGCAGCCTGTGGAAAGGAGACCTAAAACACAGTAAGGTACACAAAATGAGAAGACAGAGAAATTTGCTGCAGGTGAAGTAGTAAGGTAAAAACCCACAAAACCAAATAAATGAAGAGGAAATAGGAAATCTACCTGAAAAAGAATTCAGAGTAATGATAGTAAAGATGATCCAAGATCTCAGAAATAGAATGGAGGCACAAATCAAAAAATACAAGAAATGTTTAACAAGGACCTATAAGAACTAAAAAACAAAGAGTAATGAATAACATAATAACTGAAACTAAAAATACACTAGAAAGAATCAATAGCAGAATAACTGGGGCAGAAGAAAGTATAAGTGAGCTGGAAGACAGATGGTGGAATTCACTGCCACAGAACAGATTAAAGAAAAAATAATGAAAAGAAATGAAGACAGCCTAAGACACCTCTGGGACATATTAAATTAACCAACATTCTAATTATAGGGGAACCAGAAGAAGAAGAGATAAAGAAAGGATCTGAGAAAATCTTTGAAGATATTATAGTTAAAAACTTCCTAACATGAGAAAGGAAATAGCCCCCTACAACCAAGATTACTCTACCCAGCAAGGATCTCATTCAGATTTGATGGAGAAATTAAAACCTTTACAGACAAGCAAAAGCTGAGAGAGTTCAGCACCACCAAACCAGCTTTACAACAAATGCTAAAGGAACTTCTCTAGGCAAGAAACACAAGAGAAGGAAAAGACCTACAAGAACCACCCGAAACAATTCAGTAAATGGTAATAGGACCATACATATCGATAATTACCTTAAATGTAAATGGATTAAATGCTCCCACCAAAAGACACAGACTGGCTGAATGGATACAAAAACAAGACCCATATAAATGCTGTCTACAAGAGACCCACTTCAGACCTAGGGACACATACAGACTGAAAGTGAGGGGATGGAAAAAGATATTCCATGCAAATGGAAATCAGAAGAAAGCTGGAGTAGCAATTCTCATATCAGACAAAATAGACTTTAAAATAAAAACTATTACAAGAGACAAGGAAGGACACGACATAAAGATCAAGGGATCGATCCATGAAGAAGATATAACAATTGTAAATA
>NC_041234.1:35353119-35354101 GCF_002837175.3 Physeter macrocephalus | reverse complement strand
GACACGGGGAGGGGCAAGGGTAAGCTGGGACGAAGTGAGAGAGTGGCATGGGCGTATCTACACTACCAAACGTAAAATAGATAGCTAGTGGGAAGCAGCCGCATAGCACAGGGAGATCAGCTCTGTGTTTTGTGACCACCTAGAGGGGTGGGACAGGGAGGGTAGGAAGGAGACGCAAGAGGGAGGGGATAAGGGGATATATGTATACTTATAGCTGATGCACTTTGTTATACAGAAGAAACTAACACAACATTGTAAAGCAATTATACTCCAATAAAGTTAAAAAAAATAGATGTGAGTTCTTTGAGAGCAGGGATCCAACAAGGGCCTTGGCACAACTGTGTGCTCAACAAATAATTACTGACTGATTGAGTAAGTGATTGCCCTAGAAGAACTGTTTTCCACACTGGGGAGCATTGCTCTATTCCACAAGAGAGAGAGGCTAAGCACTTGTGTACCAGTGTACCAGTAAAGGAGGAACACAGTCCCAGTAAAAATTTTCAGCTAACTTGATATACGTTAAAAGCATCAATATACAGTCGGATCCCAGGGAAAGGACTGGAGTTGGCAGAGTGAAAACAGCCTGAAGGGTTTAGTGCACCACGGCTAGCCGGGAGGGAGTCCGGTTGAAGTCTGGAGCTGCCGAAGAGGCAAGAGACTTTTTCTTCCCTCTTTGCTTCCTGGTGCGCGAGGAGAGGGGTTTAAGCGCGCCGCTTAAAGGAGCGCCAGAAACGGGCGCGGAGCTACTGAAGAGGCAAGAGACTTTTTCTTGCCTCTGTCTCCTGGTGCGAGAGGATAGGGGATTAAGCGCACCGCGTAAAGGAGCTCCAGAAACGGGCGCGGAGCTGCCGAAGAGACAGGAGGCTTTTTCTTGCCTCTTTGCTTCCTGGGGCGCGAGGAGAGGGGATTAAGGGCACCGCGTAAAGGAGCTCCAGAAACGGGGGCGGAGCTGCCGAAGAGACAGGAGACTTTTTCTTGCCTC
>NC_041234.1:35349965-35351916 GCF_002837175.3 Physeter macrocephalus | reverse complement strand
TCCCAGTTCCACGCAATATCAAACGGTGAAAATCTCCCAGAGATCTACATCTCAACACCAAGACCCAGCTTCACTCAAGGACCAGCAACGAACAGTGCTGGACACCCTATCACCAACAAAGAGCAAGACAGGTCTACAGCCCCATCCATTAGCAGAGAGACTGCCTAAAATCATAATAAGGCTACCAACATCCCGAAACACACCAGCAGACGTGGACCTGCCCACCAGAAACACAAGATCCAACCTCATCCACCAGAACACAGGCACTCTTCGCCCCAACCAGGAAACATATTCAACCCACTGAACCAACCTTAGCCACTGGGGACAGCCAGCAAAACCAACGGGAACTACGAACCTGCAGCCTGCAAAAAGGAGACCCCAAACACAGTAATATAAGAAAAATGAGAGGACAGAAAAACACACAGCAGATGAAGGAGCAAATTAAAAACAGACCAGACCTAACAAATAAAGAGGAAATAGGCAGTCTACCTGAAAAAGAATTCAGAATAATGATAGTAAAGATGATTCAAAATCTTGGAAATAGAATAGACAAATTGCAAGAAACAGTTAACAAGGACCTAGAAGAAATAAAGAGGAAGCAAGCAACGATGAGCAACACAATAAATGAAATGAAAAATACTCTAGATGGGATCAATAGCAGAATAACTGAGGCAGAAGGACAGATAAGTGACCTGGAAGATAAAATAGTGGAAATAACTACTGCAGAGCAGAAAAAAGAAAAAAGAATGAAAAGAACTGAGGACAGTCTCAGAGACCTCTGGGACAACATTAAACGCACCAACATTCGAATTATAGGGGTCCCAGAAGAAGAAGAGAAAAAGAAAGGGACTGAGAAAATATTTGAAGAGATTATAGTTGAAAACTTCCCTAATATAGGAAAGAAAATAGTCAATCAAGTCCAGGAAGCACAGAGAGTCCCATACAGGATAAACCCAAGGAGAAACACGCCAAGACACATAATAATCAAACTGTCAAAAATTAAATACAAAGAAAACATATTAAAAGCAGCAAGGGAAAAACAACAAATAACACACAAAGGAATCCCCATAAGGTTAACATCGGATCTTTCAGCAGAAACTCTCCAAGCCAGAAGGGAGTGGCAGGACATATTTAAAGTGATGAAGGAAAAAAACCTACAACCAAGATTACTCTACCCAGCAAGGATCTCATTCAGATTTGATGGAGAAATTAAAACCTTTACAGACAAGCAAAAGCTGAGAGAGTTCAGCACCACCAAACCAGCTTTACAACAAATGCTAAAGGAACTTCTCTAGGCAAGAAACACAAGAGAAGGAAAAGACCTACAAGAACAACCCGAAACAATTCAGTAAATGGTAATAGAACCATACATATCGATAATTACCTTAAATGTAAATGGATTAAATGCTCCCACCAAAAGACACAGACTGGCTGAATGGAAACAAAAACAAGACCCATATATATGCTGTCTACAAGAGACCCACTTCAGACCTAGGGACACATACAGACTGAAAGTGAGGGGATGGAAAAAGATATTCCATGCAAATGGAAATCAGAAGAAAGCTGGAGTAGCAATTCTCATATCAGACAAAATAGACTTTAAAGTAAAAACTATAACAAGAGACAAAGAAGGACACTATATAATGATCAAGGGATCGATCCATGAAGAAGATATAACAATTGTAAATATTTATGCACCCAACATAGGAGCACCTCAATACATAAGGCAAATACTAACAGCCATAAAAGGGGAAATCGACAGTAACACAATCATAGTAGGGGACTTTAACACCCCACTTTCACCAATGGACAGATCATCCAAAATGAAAATAAATAAGGAAACACAAGCTTTAAATGATACATTACACAAGATGGACTTAATTGATATTTATAGGACATTCCATCCAAAAACAACAGAATACACATTCTTCTCAAGTGCTCATGGAACACT
>NC_041234.1:35349291-35349901 GCF_002837175.3 Physeter macrocephalus | reverse complement strand
TTAAGAAAATTGTAATCGTATCAAGTATCTTTTCCGACCACAACGCTATGAGACTAGGTATCAATTACAGGAAAAGATCTGTAAGAAATACAAACACATGGAGGCTAAACAATACACTACTTAATGACGAAGTGATTACTGAAGAAATCAAAGAGGAAATCAAAAAATACTTAGAAACAAATGACAATGGAGACACGACGACCCAAAACCTATGGGATACAGCAAAAGCAGTTCTAAGAGGGAAGTTTATAGCCATACAATCATACCTTAAGAAACAGGAAACATCTCGAATAAACAACCTACCTTTGCACCTAAAGCAATTAGAGAAAGAAGAACAAAAGAACCCCAAATTTAGCAGAAGGAAAGAAATCATAAAGATCAGATCAGAAATAAATGAAAAAGAAATGAAGGAAACAATAGCAAAGATCAATAAAAGTAAAAGCTCGTTCTTTGAGAAGATAAATAAAATTGATAAACCGTTAGCCAGACTCATCAGGAATAAAAGGGAGAAGACTCAAATCAATAGAATTAGAAAAGAAAAAGGAGATGGAACACCTGACACTGCAGAAATACAAAAGAATATTAGAGATTACGGCAAGCAACTGTGTGC
>NC_041234.1:35216481-35347418 GCF_002837175.3 Physeter macrocephalus | reverse complement strand
CTAAGTGTCCATCAGCAGATGAATGGATAAAGAAGATGTGGCACATATATACAATGGAATATTACTCAGCCATAAAAAGAAATGAAACTGAGTTATTTGTAATGAGGTGGATAGACCTGGAGTCTGTTATACAGAGTGAAGTAAGTCAGAAGGAGAAAAACAAATACCATATGCTAACACATATATATGGAATCTAAGAAAAAAAATGTCATGAAGAGATTAATGGCAGGACGGGAATAAAACACAGACCTACTAGAGCATGGACTTGAGTATATGGGGAGGGGTAATTGTAAGCTGTGACGAAGTGAGAGAGTGGCAGGGACATATATACACTCCTAAATGTAAATTAGATTGCTAGTGGGAAGCTGCCGCATAGCACAGGGAATTCACCTCTGTGCTTTGTGACCACCGAGGGGGTGGGTTAGGGAGGGTGGGAGGGAGGGAGACGCAAGAGGGAAGAGATATGGGAACATATGTATATGTATAACTGATGCACTTTGTTGTAAAGGAGAAACTAACACACTATTGTAAAACAGTTATACTCCAATAAAGATGTTTAAAAAAAGCATCAATATAGTCATCAGGGGATAAATAAAAACTTTTGGTAGACTTTCTTATATTTACTGATTTTATTCTGAATTACATATGATGCAGGGGGCACCCAAACTTTTAGTGTTTAGAGACTCTAAATGTCTTAATTTGGTCCTACTTAAGCAATAGAAATTAATATGATCTAGTCCCCTACCCCAGAGCAGCTCCTGGGGAGAGAGGCCCAGACACACAACACACTACAACAACACACTATGTAAGTAAGGTTGGCATAGAGGGCTCTGTAGGAAGCATTGGTGTGGGAGCCTAGAGAAACACAGTCCTCCTAGGGGGAACAGAGGAATCAAATAGGAGTGGGGATACAGGGTGGAGGATAGAGAAATCAAATGGAGAATAGAAAAGAATGATTGCTGAATAAGAGGTAGCAAGCAGAAAAGAGATCACATTGGGGAGAAAGGAAAGCTGGAAGTAGGGAGTGAGGGAGGAGGCTGACAGGCAGGGAAGGAGACCCCTCTGGAGGCGGAAAGAGGCAGGATCACTTCCGGCTGCGGAGCGGGAGCAGATAGGCTCAGACCTAAGGAGAGGCTTGGAGAGAGCGGACGCCTTCTGGACAGGAGAGGTGAGCTAAAGTGCCCTGCTTTACTGAAGACCTTGTGGGGGCCTCCAGGCTGGGGCTTCGACGTGCTTGACTCCACACACCCCTAGGGTTTGAAGGAAACCTGCTAGAGGTTCAGGAGCTAACCGCATAGAAGTGGTCGGATTTAGAGGTGTCTGGACTCGGTTTGCAAGGGAGAAAGGAGGGGGCAGAATCCCCTTTGGGCAACGGAAAGAGGGATCTGGACTCTGTTCGGGATGCAGAAAGGAGGGATGCAGACCCGGTTGGGACTGCAGAAAAGAGAGATGGACAAATAGTTCAGGCCGTAGAAAGAATGGAACACGATCCAATTAGGCAGGGAGATAGGCGATGGAAGGCTTCGTTTAAACTGGAGAGAGGTCGCAGGACCTGGTTTGGGCCACAGAAAGTAGAGATTGAGTGCTAGAAAAATTAAGGGGCAGAATCCTTATTATACATCTGAAATGACCTGGATCAGAGGGGAGCAAAGAGGGGCTAGGACCCGGTTGATACCGGTTTGAAAAGAAAGGCACAGAACCTGGTAGCGTTTGGGAAGGATTACACAAAAGCCTAATACCATAGTATATGTGGATGGGGTAACCATGTTGCAGTAAGGGCGGGATGGTCACTTGCAGACGTGGAAGTAGGGGTGCGGTGTTGCGGAAGGGGCGGTGCAGGCACTTACTGCAGAGCGGAGGGAGGGGGCATATAAAGAAAAGAGGAGGTGCGGAGAAGTACTGCCGAGCGGAGGGAGGGGGCACATAAAGGGAAGAGGAGGTGCGGAGGAGTACAGCAGAGCGGAGGGAGGGGGCGTTTCGGGAAGGGGCGGTGCGCTGCGTGGCTGTACTGCAGAGGAGAGGTGTATGGTGTTGGGGAAGGGGCGGAACGAAGAGGTGCTGCAGAGCGGAGGGAGAGGGACCGGTGTTGGGGGAAGGGTTGGAATGAGACGAGATGCAGTTAGAAAGAGTGGGTCAGGGGTGGCGTCAAGATGTTCTGCTTCTCTAAGGGCAGAGGGCTTATGTGGGATTGAGGCGGTCAGGCTGTCCAGTCCACCAAAGCACATGCGCGCTGAGCGCCTGCGGTTGCCCTCACGCCTCTGGTTGAAGTGCATGCGCACTACCGTTTCGGTAAGGGTGTTTGTAGGGTAAAGGGGTGGGGTCGAGAGCTGACTTGCGGTTGCTTGGAGGCAAAAGGAGCTAGGATTTGGAAGCCAGATGGTCTGGGTTTCTAGGTATGAGAACCCAGTAGTAGAAGGGTTTGGGGCCCAAGGTTTGATCAGAACCCCCTTCTTCAGGATTGGCAGGAGACCTGATGAATGTCCACCTCCTTCTTATTCTTTCCTGACTCAGGCCCCTTCCCATCAGGCTCAGGTGTTTCTCGGCCTTCCAGAAAAATGGATAGGAGAAATGACTCCGATTATAAGATGACCCCGTTCCAGGTGAGGCCCCTCTGCATTCTTGGCAGGCCATCTGCACTATTCTGAGTTCATTTAAGGCTGTTGAGCCCCTACCACTCTGTAGTCACATAATTTCCTGCCTAACCTGTTTCAGTGCTCCCCTGCATGGTGGAGGAGGAGGTGAAGAAAACCTGCCTATTTCTTGCTCCCTTCCTCTTCCTTCACCCTCCCCTTCAATCAGTCACCATTCAGAGGAGGGGGAGGTTTTGAGGAAAGGGTGGGTTGTAGGGAGGTCAGATGGCTCAGTACGTTATAATCTTAAGTGTGTAGGGCCCTCTGCCTCCCCCTGGGAGGCTGGGGCTTCACTTCCCTCCAGATGTACAGGCTGAGACAACAGAAGAAGACAGTGTCTTGCTGATGCATACCCTCTTGTCATCAACCAAGGACCCCCTGGCTATGGACCCACCAGTTGCCAACCGGCCTAAGAAAAGCAAGACCAAGAAGGCTCCTATTAAGGCTATCACTAAGACAGTATGCACTGCCCCTCCAGTTCCATCTGCCAATGTGATTACCACCAACAAGCCTAAAATAACTTTTCTGGCTTTAAACCTGCCAATCATCCCCCAGATCAACCAGGCTTCAGCTACCACTGAGGTAGCCAATACTCAGGCTTCTTCATTCACCGCTCAGCCTAAGAAAGCCAACAAGACAAAGAGAGTTACTGCTAAGGCAGCCCGAGGCTCCCAATTTCCAACTGGTAGTGATAGTGTTACTACACAGATCAAGATACCCTTGCAGGCCTTAAATGTGCCAGTCATCCCACAGACTATCCAGGCTCCAATTGCCACTGAGTCAGCCAATTCTCAAGCCTTGTTAGCCTCCATCAAGCCTAAGAAAGCTCCCAAGGCTAAGAAGGCTAACAATAAGGCCATAGTTAGTGCCACTGAGATCTCACTGGCTCCATCCACCACCTACACAGCTACCACCTAAGGCCAAATTACCTCCATCCGAACTAAGAAAGCCTCCAAAGCCAAGAAAGCAACTGTTAAGGGCACAAATACTGACACTGAACTCCTAGAGGCCTCAGATGCCAGTGAGACAGCTACCAGGCAGATTGAGGCCTCAGCAGCAGCTATCTGGCCCAAAAAATCCAAGGGCAAGAAGGATGCCTATAAGGGCCCAAATTCTGCCTGTGAGATCTCTGAAGCCCCACCTGCCAGTCAAATGGTCACAAAACAAGCCCTAGCAGCCACCCTCTGGGTCAAGAGAGGGTACAGGGCTCGGAAGGTTGACACTAAAGCCCGGACAACTGAAAGCCAGACTCAAATTGATGAAGGGGCCCAGGCCAAGATGGCTAACCCTCAGATCAACATAAGTGCCCTTGAGACTCAGGTTGTTGCTACTGTCCAGGCCCTGGCAGATGACTACCTGGCTCAGTTGAGTCTGGAGCCCACAACCAGGACCCGGGGCAAGAGGAACCGAAAGGTGAGATCTCTGACATCACCATCCTTAACTCTGTACTTCTTTTCCATTCCTATCCACCTGGTTTGTTCACTTTTTCTTTTAAGTTTACTGAGCCAGTCCCTGCATTCACATAGGCAGTGAGAGGTGCTGAGAAGAATGTGATATAGTTCCTGCTGCTTGGCAGTTCAAAGATTGGTGGGGAAATAAGACATCCATACACTTAGTTACAAACTGGATATAATTCAACTTGTATTTATCAATACATAGTAGTTAGCATGCACCAGGTTTTGTGTTGGGTATAGTCACACAGGTTATGCTTTAATGTTTTAAAGTAACTCTTACCAGCTAGGTCCCAGTGTTACAGATAAGAAAACCAAGTCCCAGAGAGGTGAAGTGACTTGTTGAAGGGGTACAGCTAGTAGAGCCAGTGGTGGCCAAAAGAAGAGGAAGAACCAGACCCTGCCCTTGGGTTACTCCTGTCTTGGCAGGGAAATGAAACTCCTGCCCGGAAGACAGTGAAAGACAAATCTAGAACTCAGTGTGGCTAATGGTAAGGTCAGGACCCCTACGGGGAGGGTTTAGGGGACTTTCAGGAACAGGCAGGGTGAGGAGACAGAGCCATCTCTTTCACCTGGTGATTTTGGACATTCCTTCTTTCTGATGATGCAGTCCAAGCATCTGAACGGGGATGAGAGAGGTGGTGGTAATTATAGGTGGATTCCATGGGGCCGGAGGCCTCCGCTATCCCGAGATGTGGCCATTTTGCAAGAAAGTGTAAGAATCCAATGCTGCTCAGTCTCTTCTCTTCTTCACCTGCCCTCTTCTCTGTCATTCTTCCAAGTTTTATGAAAACATATTGAGATCTCCCCATGTATTCCTCTTCTCCCAGGCAAATAAGTTGGTGAAATACCTGTTGGTTAAGGACCAGACAAAGATCCCCATCAAGCGCTCAGGTAGAGTCATACCAACCCTACTCCCTGAGCTCTTCTTTCTACTCCCCTCTGCTCCCTGCCCTGGAGGTAACCATTTAGTTTTATGGCCTCTTCATTCTCTCATCTATCCTCCCCTGCCCTTTTCACACTCTGTCATGACTGGCATCTCCCATTAACACAGTTCAGGACTCAGACTACACTAACCCCATAGAGCTGGCCAAAGGGCTGCAGCTCTGTGGCCCCTTCTCAGCCCAGCTGCTCCCACCTCTCCCTTCCTGCAGACATGCTGAAGGATGTCATCCAAGAATATGATGAATATTTCCCAGAGATCATTGAACGAGCAAGCTATGCTCTGGAGAAGGTGAAGGGACATCCTCTGTGGGATGGGCACAATGGGGAAGTCTTGAATGGAACAAAGGTGTACATGTCCCTTTGGGGGGACAACAGAGACTCCCTAATCCAGCCCCATCACTGTGCAAATGAGCAGACGATGGCCTAGGGAGGGACATAGACTAGCCTCGGGTCACACAGCAAGTACAGCTAGGACCCAAGCCACCCAGCTTAGTCCTGGCTTCTGTCTACTGCTGGACATGTCTTGTAGTGTATTTCAAATGCTCACCTCTCCCTTCCATCCCCCATTCTCTGTCTCCCTAGAGTCCCATTAAGCATAAAGACTATTTTGATAACAATAGTACATTTGTTACCTGTTTGCTGTGTTAATTAAGTGCTTTACATGCATTAGTTCACTGCCTAGGCTGAATTTTGTGACCTCACAGGCTATTCTTTTACTTGGCAGATGTTTCGAGTCAATCTGAAGGAAATTGATAAACAAAGTAGCTTGTATATTCTCATCAGCATTCAGGAATCCTCTGCAGGCATCCTGGGAATGTAAGCTGGGAAAGGGCTGGGATGGGAGGGAAGCTTCTGCTTTTGTCCATGGTACTACTCCATCCCTGTCCTCTCCCCACATCCCCTAGGAAGTCAGGAAAGACAGAGCCTAAAAACCCCTTTTCCATATCCCACATGTAGTTGGAGCCCTACACATAGTAGTGGTGCCTGATTATGATTGACCAGAGGTTGTAGAAGTCCGGGGCAGGTCATTCCTACTGTCAAGTTTTCTGTATCTCCAGAAGCTTCCCTGTTGTTGCTTGTCTCATCCTATTGACCTTGGTAGAGTGGTTCTCAAGGGAGGGCTTCCTGGTATGGGTGAATCATGAGGGTTGAAGGGCAGGAACATCAGTGGGGCCATGCCTAGAATTCTTTTGGATCTGAGGGGTCTCGAAGAGAAAGAAGGGACTCACATTGGCTGGGTGTCCGGGTTGTACTGGGTTGACAAATACAAGTACAATTCTATCCTCTCAGCAACCTGGGGAGAGGAGAATGTGATTTTCCCATTTTATGAATAGGAGAGTCTAAGTGCCTTGCCCAGGGTCACATAGAGCTTGAAGCATAGACTGGGCAGAATTCTCTCATATCTGAAGAATCTTGGAGAAGCTAACATAGTAGGCTGGCTGGTGTGTATTTTTTTGCAGATGGCTGCTGGATGTAAACCTTCTCTCTGTCCCATTATTCCCCTAGGACCAAGGACACACCCAAACTAGGTCTTCTCATGGTGATTCTGAGTGTCATTTTTATGAATGGCAACAAGGCCAATGAGGGTGAGTGGCTGGGCTGGCAGCTGAATGGGGGGTCATGGTCGGAATTCCACATGTTCATTTTCTATCCCTGTTTTCTTTTGCCTCCCCTTGCAGCTGTCATCTGGGAGGTGCTATGCAAGTTGGGGCTGCACCCTGGGTATGATTGGGCTCTGTCAGCACTTGCTGTCTGTGTTGTCCTTTGGCAAGAGAGGATGGTCCCAGGATTGCATCAGCCTGGTGGTCTGGTGGAGTGGGTGGGGTTGCTGGACTTGGTAGAGGGTCCAGGGTTCTGACCTGGGTGGATGGGGAAATGGTCCTGAACTCTCTGCTTCCCCTTTCTCCTATGTCCTTTTTCTGTTCTAAGCTGATATATAAGATAGACCTTCAGGGCATCCCTGATAAAGAACCATCTGGCCTCAACTGCCTGCTTCTAGTGACCATGTGTTCCTTACTTTCCTGAGTTCATTGAGATGGCCTCATGTACTAGAGAAGTCTCTTCCATGTTGGGAAATGCCTCTGCCCCCATGTGGGAAGTTCTGATCTTGGTTCATGGGTTATTTTTCCCATTGTCAGGGTAAGGCACTCGCTCTTTGGGGAAGTGAGGAAGCTCATCACAGACGAGTTTGTGAAGCAGAAGTAAGTGGTGTTTTGGGGCTTTGTCAGGCCATGAAGTGTTCTGAGTGTGCCGGTCTGGTCCAGAAAGTGCTCGATTGCCCTTTTCTTACACTACCTTTAGAGGTATGGGCATCCTGTTCCCTAGAACTGAGTCCATGGTGGACCATACAAGGGCTGGGCCAGACCAAACACAAGGCCCTTGCTATGGGGTGTGCTCAGAGCAGAATGCCCAAAGAATGGCTCCTCTGTTTACAACACACCCGATAGAAACTTGGGTTTACTCCTCACAGGTGGCAGGATACTTTGGCCTCCCTGTGACACCATGCCCTATACATGCATCCCCTGCAACACCAAGTGACTACTTTGCACAGTGCCAATGGGAAATGGCTCAGTATTGGAGTTCAAAACCATGAACTGTGTTTTGGAGTGAGTCTAGGGAAGGAGGGCCTTGGAAATCCTTCTCCAGGAGCTGAGTTTAGTTTTTTTTTGGAGGAGGTTGCCACCTGGTCCCAAGTGGTTAGACAACAGGTTTGCTTGGTTAGAAGCAAGTTTCATTTCCTTTCTTCAAGGTACCTGGAATACAAGAGGGTCCCCAACAGCAGACCACCTGAATATGAGTTCTTCTGGGGCTTGCACTCCTACCATGAGACTAGCAAGATGAAAGTTCTTAAGTTTGCATGCAAGGTAATAGGAGAGCTGCCCTGACTTGGCATATTAAGGGTACAGGATGTCCCTGGCTGAGGTAGGCAGTGTACAGGGATGGGTAGGTATAGGGCAGTCTGCAGTTCATATATAAGCATATGGAACTTCATTTATGTCCCAGAATTCTGCTTGACATAAAGTTTACATTGTTTCATTCATTGTTCATACTTTGTATTAGTCTCCTCAACTGCCATAACAAAATACTATAGAGTGGGTGGCTTAAACAACAGAAATTTATTTTATCATAGTCCTGAAGGCTGGAAGTCCTAGATCAAGGTCCAGCAGGGTTAGTTTCTAGTGAAGGCTCTCCTCCTGGCTTGCAGATGAATACCTTCTTGCTGTGTTCATGGTGGAGAGAGAGTCTCTTCTTATAAGGACACTAATCCTATTGGATCAAAGACCCACCATTATGACCTCATTAAACTTTACTTCCATAAAGGCCTACCTCCAAATATAGTCACATTCGAGGTTGGTACTTCAAAATATGAATTTTGGTGGGACACAAACATTCAATCCACAACATACTCTCTTATCGTTTCCCATATTACAGATGAAGACACTTAGGCTCAGTGAGATTAAGTAGCTTGTCCAAGGTCACACAGCACCTAAGTTATCAAACTGAAATTGGATCTCAGGACTGACCCATGATAGAGTCTCAACAACTAAGACTTTTTTTAATGCTACTATTAGTTTTATATAAAGCCCATTGTAGGTATTTAATACATAATTACAAATGTTATTTTTCTTATGATGATTGTAATTCTCATTTCAGGTGCAGAAGAAAGACCCCAAGGACTGGGCCGTGCAGTACCGGGAGGCAGTGGAGGTGGAAGTCCAAGCTGCAGCTGTGGCTGTAGCTGAGGCTGAGGCCAGGGCTGAGGCAAGAGCCCAAATGGGGATTGGAGAGGAAGCTGTGGCTGGGCCCTGGAATTGGGATGACATTGATATCGACTGCCTAACAAGGGAAGAGTTAGGCGATGATGCTCAGGCCTGTGGCAGATTTTCACTTGAAATTGAGGCCAGAGCCCAAGAAAATGCAAATGCCAGCACCAACATTGACTTCAGCAGAGGAGCTAGCACCAGGGCTAGCTATAGCGATGGTGCTAGTATTAGCTTCAGTGGTGTACCCAGCCCCAGTAATGGCTTTTGTGGCAGAGCTGGCATTAGCTTTGGTGGCACATGCAGTACCAGTGCCAGCTTCAGCAGTGTAGCCAGCATTTGCTTTGGTGGCACACCCAGCACTTGCTCCACTTTCAGTGGTGGAGCCATTATTAGCTTTGGTGGTGCAGCCAGCATCAGCTCTAGTTTCAGCAGTGAAGCCAACATTAGCTTTGGTGGCACACCTTGCACCAGTACCAACTTCAGTGGTGGGGTCAGCTCTAGTTTCAGTGGCCCACTCAACACCAGTACAAGTTTCAGTGGTGGATCCAGCTCTGGTTTTGGAGGCATACTCAGTACCCCTGCTGGCTTCAGTGATGCACTCAGTATGAGCACCAGCTTTGGCAGTACACTCGGCACCAGTGCAGTCTTTAATGGTGCACTTAGCACCAGCACTGGCTTTGGTGGCACACTCAGCACTAGTGTCTACTTTGGTGGCTCTCCCAGTTCCAGTGCCAGATTTGGTGGCACACTCAGTACCAGTATCTGCTTTGGTGGCTTTCCTAGCACCAGCACTGGTTTTGATGGTGTACTCAGTACCAGTGTCTCCTTTGGTAGCTCTTTCAGCAATAGCACTGACTTTGGTGGTAAACTAAGCACCAGCTTCTGCTTTGGTGATTCTCCCAGCACTAGTGCCAGCTTTGGTGGTACACTCAGCACCAGTCTTGGCTTAGGTGGTGCACTCAACACCAGTGCTGATTTTAGCAGTGCTGTCAGCATTAGCACTGGCTTCAGCAGTGCACCCAGCACCAACTCTGGCTTTGGCAGTGTGTTCAGCACCAGTACTGACTTCAGTGGGGCACGTAACACCACTACTGACTTTGGCAGTGCTCCCAGAACCAGCATTGGCTTTGGTGGAGCCCCCAGCACCAGCTTCTGCTTTGGCAGTGTGTCTAACACCAACCTATGCTTTGGTGGCCCTCCTAGTACCAGCACCTACTTTAGTGGTCCTACCAGTGCCAGTTTTGGTGATGGACTCAGCACCAGTGCTGGTTTCAGCTTTTGCAATGGGTTAAGCACCAGCACTGGATTTGGTGGTGGACTGAGCACCAACTCTGGCTTTGGTGGTGGACTGATCTCCAGTGATATCTTTGGTGGTGGGCTGGGCACCAATGCTGGTTTTGGCAGCACACTTGGCACCAGTGCTGACTTTAGTAGTGGCCTCAGCATCAGTGATGGCTTTGGCGGTGGGCCTAATACCAGCTTCAACGGAAGACTGAGCACCATCATTGGCTTTGGCAGTGGTTCCAACACCAGCACAGCCTTTACTGGTGAACCCCACACCAGCACCGGCTTTATTGGTGGACCCACTTCTATTGTTGGCTTTGGCAGTGGACTGAGCACCGATGCTGACTTCAACGGTGGACCAAGCAGTAGTGATGGCTATGGCGGTGGACTGAGCAATGCTGCTGGCTTTGGTGGTGGAGCCACCAGCCTTGGTACCTGTGGCTTCTCCTATGGCTAGTGAGGTTTCAGGTAATTACAACATTTCCACAGCCAAGGCCAATGGGGATGGGTATAAGAGCTGGGAGATGTTATAAGAAACCCCAAGGTGGAAGGGCAGGGTGGGGAGATGAGCACAATGAAGGAAGTATGAGAAAATAGTATATTTGGTGCTAAAATGTGTTTCTGTTTGGTGTTTTGTTTTCAGATTTATTTCTCATGTTTACAGATACCACTAATGAATTGCAGCAGTCCTTCCCATGGAGCCAAGGTACATCCTTGGAATCTTTGTCCATGCAGCAATCTAAGCAGATATTACCAATCAGCTGAGGGTGACACGCTATGAAAAAATCTGTTTGCCAATCCTGCTTTGTTGTTTACTTTCTGTGTCCTGTCATATTTGATATGAGTTACATTAAATTTGAAAAATGAATTGCAGTTTGTTCTGTCTTTTAATGTGCCTAAGTTGTTGTGAGTGACATTTTGGGTTCATAGAAGAGCTACAGATCAGCATAGCTCTTTGGGGAAGGCGGGCTCCAGCTTTAGGCGAAAAGGCAAGTATGACTTCAGTGGGGTAGAGACGTGGGGAAAGCATAGCAGGCAAGGGGATAATACCTTAAGTCAGGATCTAGAAGGGGAAAGCCTGGAACAGAAGGCGAAGGGAGAGGGTTCTGGAGAGTAAGTATAGATTCATTTTGAGATATTTGTGTAAGAATGGGAGGGATATAGAGGGACATAACTAAAGGTGGACATGGGAACAAGGGAGGATTTTCTTGGGATAGGAGAGAGACCTGAGCATGTTGCATAGACTGTGGGGGCAAAAGCCAATAGAGAAGGACAGGATATAGATATGGAATAGTGAGGAACTGACTGAATCAACCCATCCTTGGGGAGGTGGGATGGATAGAATACCAGAGAATAGAGGGTGACCCTGACTTAAGGGTGGCTTTAGAAAGATTTAAGGGTGGCTCTAGAAAGATATAAATGTAGATTTGCTTCAAGCAGTGATCCCAATAAAAAAGGTGATGTGGATTATACAAGGTTTGGGTCTTGCTAGTGGTTGTGATGGAAGGACAAACAAAGGCAGGGGGTGTATGAGTCTGTCTCTTCGCAACTGGGTTGCTGCTATCTACCCACAGTAGCTGCATGGAGATTGGCTGAAGAGATAGAATGTAGGATCCAAGCTGGCCAGGTATGGAAGAACAGTGAAGAGGAAGAGGACTGGTGGATTGGGAGATAATGGAGGAATCAAAGGACTATACTCTTGATGTAGTACAAGAACAAATATTGCTCATTCAAGAAATACTACATACATGCCTGCTGTGTGGGAGGCATGCTGCTAGGGATCCTGCGGATGACACAGAGAGTTGTAAGGACTGGGGGGTCAGCGGTCAGATAGTGGGATGCTTGTATTTAAGAAGTCAGACTGGAGAGAAGTCTAGATGATGCCAACCAAGGAGTGAGTGGCTGAAGGGAAGATGCTCACTGATGAGGGGACAGGGCAGTAGGAGACCAGGGTATTGTCTGAATCATTTATATGGACAGTGAAATCACTCAGGATGGCAACAAGAGTTGGAGAAGGAAGGAGAACTGTGGTCTGAGTGCAGATTCTTCTTTGAATGTAGGGATGAAGGTGTCATGTTCCCAGCCATGTTACCCACGAAGGAACAAGGCCATAAGCACTCACATGGACCTATCTCCACCCTCACATTTGAAGGTATTACTCCAAAGCCCTTTTCTCCAGGAAGTTCTCACCCAGTCCATACCCCGACAGCACCAGAGCCATTTCATAGGGTCAGGATTTTAAGAGGATCTTGTGGGAAAAGCCTCACAATGACCTCCTTTCCCCTTTTGTAGGCATTAAGATAAGTCTTTATTGATCAGGGAATAGGAATTAAGAAGAAAAAAGTTTCATCCTGACCTAGACAGCTCCTTGGTTGTAGCTAGAAATCAAGACCTGTTTTGGAGCTGATGAGGGTTTCTTCACTGGAAGCAGGTCTCTTCCAGTGAGGCCAACTCCAGAGTGTTCTCAGTGTAAGAGAAGAGCAAAAATAGCAGCTCCTAAATGTGAAAGATAGCGAGGACAGAGGCAGTTTTATGTCTTAGAAAGGACTCAGTAGTGGGCAGGGACAGTGTCCAGGGCTTCCTCAGGTTCCCGGCTGATGTCCACATTCTGAGAGGAGAGAACCCAGTATTAGCAGGAAGCAGCCAGCAGTGTGGAGCCCCCGCCCCTCCTTGTCTCTTGTCCTCACTGCCAGGCTCCCCTCTTTCAGCCAGACCTGGATCCTGACCCTCTTCTCAGGCAAGCCTGGGGGAACCTCAGCCAGAGGCCTTTTAGGCAGGGTTGCTCTAGCTGTGCGTGTCTATGGTGCCTCGGGTCTGGGCTGCGGTTCCTGCATTTCTGGGTGCTGGTTATTCTACCTGTTGGTGGAAACACCCAAGGTCTGTGGGACTGGGGCTGCCTTTCTGCAGGGGAGGGTGCTTTCACCACGTGCCAGCTTAGGCCACAGAGTCCCCCACCTACCTCAGGCTTCTCCCGATGTGTGTTTACAGCCTCCACGTTCAGGTAGATGGACTCCACTTTGCAGCCTCAGAAAAGAACAACCCATTCATCCATAAGCCACCCGGGTAAGCACAGGTCTTCCCTGAGGTGTCATTCCCTCCTCCACCCGTCACCACCCACGCCCCCAGCTCCACGCTGTGTGCAGACTGTGACTGCCCTTTAGGGAGGGGAATTTAGACCACTTGTGTGATGTCAGGGGAAGACACTAGGCCTAAGAGACAGGAACGGGGCATCCCCGCAGCTCTGCCCCTAATAGTCTCAGACTTCTCTGAGCCTCCCTTTCCCAGTTGTCAATGGGAATGAGAGATGACAAGAGATGATTTCTGCACCCCTCCCCGGCTCTTGTCTGTGAGACAGAAACCTAATAATAACAATGGAGCTCTGTGGATCCTCCCAGCTGTGTTAGGTGCTAAAGTGGTGGAAGAGTCCTGGGGCCTCTGCCTTGCGGCGACCAGTCCCAGGTAAAGTTTATTTCCAGAGCTATGCGGTTATGGCAACATCAGAGGTGTGGAAGGTCACAAGGGAGTTCTAGGGAGCCTGAAGAAAGAGGAGGGTGGTATCATTGGGGCCTAGAGTGGGCAGAGGAGTTCCAATGCCTATGGAAGCCCCCTTAGCTCCATCCCTGTGGATTGAACACTAATCCAGGCTTCAGTACACCATCTGCCCTGTTCATACCCCAGAATAGATTTGAGTCTGTCTCTTCTCTGCTCATGAACATTCCAGAGCTGATTAATGTCCCCAGAGAGAGTCTCAACTGCCCGGTCTGGTCTTTGAACCCTTTCTTCAAATCTGGCCCCAACATACACTTATTCATCTGGTACCCTTTGGGGACCCCCTCTTCTACAGCTTTGTGCTGTATGATTGGTGCTCTGGTAGAGACAGAGAAAGCTGGGGCCAGGTCCCAGATTTAGAGGCCACCTCAGTCCTTCCCCATTCTCATCTTGCTACCACCAGTCCTGTCTCTACCAAGACATCCAACTACCCACCCAGGAAATCTCCCTCAGGACTCTGCTGGGCAAATGCTAGGCACTTCAGGCATGCTCATGGTGTCTATGTGCTTTTCCCCAGATGAAGGTGGGGCACTCACCATAAGCCACAGGTGTAAGTTTGAGCACTGTGTGCAGAGGGCACCTGAGATAAGGCAGCTCATCTAGAAAGGAGGAGAGAGCAGCCCTCAGAGACAGGGTGCTGGGGAAGGCACCACCTCCCCAGGCTTCCAGGCTTGCAGCACTCTCCTCTTCCGCCCCCTTCCTCATGGTTGTCTTCACCTGGGCCCTGCTCCCCCTCACTCTGCAGAGAGCAGTGCTGAGAGCAGGGTGGGGAGGGAGGAAGAGAGCAGAGAGGCGGCCTCAGGAGCAGGGAGGAAGGAGGGCCCTGGGGATCGTGGACAGACCCTGGGTCCCCCAGAAGCTGAGGATGGTCACCTCGGAGGTGGCTGACCTCCTCACCTACAGGGCAAACATGAGACCAAGGCAGGCATCCCTCCCGGCCCCAACCTCAGCCCTTCCACCGGCTCCCCCATCACAAAGGCCCACAACAGGTCTCAGCAAGTGTTTTCTGAGACCCTACTATGCGCCGGGGCCTTGGCTGAGGTGTGCGTGCACCTTGGCAGCTCCTGCAGCTTTCTCCCCAGCCCAGGCCTGTGCCCTCTGACTCCTGGGACACTTGTTGATGGACAAGCATTCACTGATTCACTTGTTTCCAGTTACTGAGGATTATGTATAAATTTGTTCTGAATATTTGCATGCAATTACTCGTATGGCCTTGATGACATTCACCAGACAGCCCTAATAGGAGGTGATGATCAAGCTCATTCCGTGGATGAGGACACTGAGGCTCTGAGAGGGAAGACACTTGTCCTACGTCCCACAGCCAGGAAGTGGCAGTGCTGGGACTCAAGCCCAGGATGCTTTGAGGCCAAATGTGTGCTCTGTCCACTGCAGTCTGCTGCCACTGCCTTCTAGGGACTCACAGTGTTGTGGGGTGACACCCCCACCTCACTCCTCTCTCTAGACACTCACCCTCCTGACCACCCAGACAACCGATACAGCTCCCCATCTCCCTTCATTGAGCCAGAACCCCACCCCTCACAGCCTCCCTGCCCCTGAGGTTCACCCTAGGCTTTTAAGGCCTGCCACTGCCCACTCAGCCTCCTGACACATAAGATTTGGCAATTTCCTGGGCAACCAGTCTGCTCCTCCTCCTTGCCTTTGTCACCATCATCTTCAGGTGCTGGGCCCAGTGTTTTTGGTGCACTATCTCATTCCATCCTCAATGATACTCTGTGGGAGTTACTGTTCCTCACTGCACACATGACAAAATAGATTCAGAGAAGGGAAGCGACTTGCCTGAGGTCTCTGACCCAGCTCTGCCACTGCCTGGACAAGTGACCTCAGCTCTGTCTTTTCTCTTTCTGATCCCCAAAGTTCCTATCTCTCATAGCACAGGATTGGACCCAGCTCTGAGGTCTTATGGGTCTGAGTTATCAGTCACACCCTCTCTCTGGGTGTCAGTTTCCTCACCTGAGTGATAAGGGCAAGAGCATGTGTCCAGCCCTGCCTGGCCCAGCTCTTAGGATAGCTGTGAGAAGCTGGCATGACCTGTGCATGAAAGTGGGTAGTAAGTGGGTAAAGCAGTGTGCAAACAGGAGATGCATGTGCTTCCCATGCACTTCACATGTGTCTGAAGTGAGGGGTCTCTGGAATGCACCTGAGATTGGTACCTCTCCCTGCCCCACTAAGCCCTGTGATCTTGGGCAATTCCTTCATCCCTCAGAGCCTCCATTTCTTCTTCTGCACAGTTGGGGTTACAGGGCCAGCCTCACAGTCTCAAAAATAGTACTGAGCAGTAGAGATGTGGACAGTATCAGAAATCTAGCAGCACCACCCCAACCCCTGTCATCTTTTTTCCATTGAAGAGATTGAGGACCAAGCAGAGGAAATTATTTGTCCAATGTCAAGTTTTCAAGTCCCAAGGGTTCCAATTCTAGATGACTCCATATTACAAGTGCCCTTTGTTAGGAAGCTAGCGTCATAGAAAATATCCAAGTCTGCAGGATATTGTACACTTAAAATATGACTTTGCATTGTCCTCACACTCCCTCCCTCCAATATCCTGGAGATGTCAATGCTTCAGCATCCATGTCAGAAATGGACTCTCCCACCTGAAGGTGACACAACAGTCCCTTGCCAGGCCAGCTTCCTTAGTTTGCATTTCAGTATTTGTAGTCAGTGTAGATACTCTGTAAATTAAAATATCTAGATGTTTTTTATAAAAAGAAATTATCATTTAAAAATTCTAAATGGAAACATCAATATCTTGGGGAAATCATCCCTATAGCAAAGACAGAAACCTATAATCAAAATCAAGAAGCCACAAGAGGTCCCATTCCACCTGAGAACAGCATGCCTCAGACAAATACTGGCTCAGCTTTTTCAGGTTGAGGCAGACTGTTAAGGTTGGCTTTGAAAATGTTATCTCAGAATAACACTGATATTAATAATAGCAGCTAACACTTATATGGCCCATACTTTGTGTCATGAACTGTTCTAAGCTCTTTATGTTAAATATGTTCATTTATTTAAACTTCATCATTATTCTCCCCATTTTACAGATAAGGAAACTGAGAACGGAGAGATTAAAGTAATTGCCAAAAGTATTATGTGACAGAGCAAGAACTTGCACACATGCACCCTCATTCTAGATCCTGTGCTCTTAACTATTAAGATATAAACCACCAATTTCTGGTGTCAGGGTCTCAACTCACATGCAGCTCCCATGCCAGGAACAGAGAGAACAGTGGTACCTGAGCTCTTGTCCAGGAAGTAGGCCAGGAGGCAACGCATGACAGCCTGGTGGCAGATCACCAATACATTTTCCTGCCGTTCTAGCTCCATTATAACTGGCTCCAGACGCTGGACCAGATCCTCATAGGACTGAAAGGGAGAGAAACACTTGGGTAAGAAGAGGAGATGAGGCACATTTGCCCAGAGGAGAAGAACTCTACACTAGGAATCAGGAAAACTTGGCTGTGGTGCCAGTTCAGTTGTTGGTCCAGCAGTATGACCTTAGGCAACTCACTTCCTTCTTAGGGCCTTAGTTTCTCATCTATTAAATGGGGCAACCAATATAGTGGAGTAAATAACAATAATAAAATTTCCACTAATATTCCCTAGAAAATCTGGATAAAATAAATGTCTGCACTGCTGATCTTTCAAGAAAATGAAGGAAACATTATGAATATATGGTTCCAAAATGAAGAAAAACTGGAAAAAGGAGTGATGAATGGATATAGAAGCCACATCTCCCATGAGGTCATTTGCCAATCACAGTATCCAAGAGTGTTGAGCTTTTAAAACCTTATAGAAACACGAGACAAGGACTTAGGTGTGTATGGGGTGGGGATTTGGGACTGAGACTCTCACAAAAATCTGAGGCCTTCAAAGGACTACATCCTCAGCAAAAGTATAAACTAAAAAATATATCCACAGGCAAAGGGAAACAGTAAGAAAATATATGTCTCTGCCTGACTCTTGGTGGAAAAAATTAGGAAAAGCCTCCTGTAAGAATGTATAACCACAAGTCTATCCTCAGGTGGATTTGTGGTTCAGAATTATACTTACCTATGTGTTTTAGAAAATGCTAAGCTGAGAGTTTAATAAAAAGTGATTTCAAGTCATTAGCTCCCAAGAGTGTCTGGAAGAAGCAAATGGAAATTATCTCTGGATTCTCTCAACTCAGACTGCATGGGATTCCCACAGATAAATTTTCATCAAACTGAAGTTCACATAACATGCAAGGAAAATAAGCTATCATGAGTAAAAATAAGCAGAAACAACAAGAACCCTAACAACTTAAGATAAAGGATCCACAATATAAAATGAATATGCTTGAGATTTTGAAAGAAATAAAAGATTGAATCAAAAATGTAAGGAAGAAATAAGATGCTATTGAATATATGATCTAGATTTGAAAAAGAACTAAGCAGAATTTCTATAAATGAAAGATATAGTCATTAAAATGGAAAACTCAATGGATAGAGTAAACAGCAGATTAGATACAATCTAAGAAATACTGTTCTGGAAGATAGAGCTGAAGAAATTACTCAGAATGTAGCAAAGAGATAGAAAATAAGAAGTTAGGAGACATAAAGGATAGAGACAGGACTAACACACATCTAATTGCATTTCAAGGAGGTAATAGAGAAAATATGAGAGGAATAGTTAAAGATATAATGTCTGGGAATTTTCTAGGATCGATGAAGAATCCTAGTCCTCAGATTCAGGAAGTCCGATTAACCCCAAGGAAGATAAATGAAAAGAAATTAATATTTAGACATATCAGAATGGAACTTAAAAGCAATAGAGACCCAAAGACCCTAAAAGCAGCCAGAGAGAAAAGAAATGACAATTAGACTTGCAGGAGACTTCTTAACCATGTTAGAAGCCAGAAGACAGTGGGGATAATATCTCCAAAGTGCCGAGAGAAAACTGTCATCCTAGAGTTTTATACCTTGCCAAAATACCATCTAGGATTAAGGACCACCCTTCCCAAAGACATTTTTAGACAAAAAGAAAGTGAATCTACTACCAACAGATCCTCCTAAAGAAACTTCTAAAGGAAGATAGACATTGAACCCAAAAGGAAAACTTGAGCTGTAAGGAGAAAGAATGACCAAGGGAATTGGTAAATATGTTGTTAAATGTAAATAAACACTGACTGTATACAATATTATTTTTAGCTAATAAGAATTATATTTTAATTGGGTAAGTGATTTTACCCCTTTTCCACTATATAAAATTCATCTAGGAGAACAGTATGGAGATTCCTTAAAAACTAAAAATAGAATGATCATATGATACAGCAATCCCACTCATAGGCATATATGGAGAGAAAACCATAATTCGAAAAGATATATGCACCAAATGTTCACTGCAGCACAATTTATAATAGCCAAGACATGGAAGCAAGTTAAATGTCCATCAACAAATGAATGGATAAAGAAGATGTGGTATATATATATGATGAACTACTACTCAGCCATAAAAAAGAATGGGCTTCCCTGGTGGCTCAGTGGTTGAGAGTCCGCCTGCCGATGCAGTGGACACGGGCTCGTGCCCCAGTCTGGGAAGATCCCACATGCCATGGAGCGGCTGGGCCAGTGAGCCATGGCCACTGGGCCTGCGTGTCCAGAGCCTATGCTCCACAACGGGAGAGGCCACAACAGGGAGAGGCCCGTGTAGCACAAAAAAAAAAAAAAAAAAAAAAAAAGAAATAATATCATTGGCAGCAACATGGGTGCTTCACTTCACTTATCTTTTTTTTTTTTTTTTTCCTGCGGTACGCGGGCCTCTCACTGTTGTGGCCTCTCCCGTTGTGGAGCACAGGCTCAGTGGCCATGGCTTACGGGCCCAGCCACTCTGCAGCATGTGGGATCTTCCCGGACCGGGGCACGAACCTGTGTCCCCTGCATCGGCAGGCTGATTCTCAACCACTGCGCCACCAGGGAAGCCCCCACTTATCATATTTTTATATTAACATCTTTATTGGAGTATAATTGCTTTACAATGATGTGTTAGTTTCTGCTGTACAACAAAGTGAATCAGTTATACATATACACATGTTCCCATATCTCTTCCCTCTTGTGCCTCCCTCCCTCCCACCTTCCCTATCGCACCCCTCTAGGTGGTCACAAAGCACCGAGCTGATCTCCCTGTGCTATGCGGCTGCTTCCCACTAGCTATCTATTCTAGGTTTGGTAGTGTATATATGTCCATGCCACTCTCTCACTTTTTCACACCCTACCATTCCCCCACCCCACATCCTCAAGTCCATTCTCTTGTAGGACTGCGTCTCCATTCCCGCCTTACCCCTAGGTTCTTCATGACCTTTTTTTTTTCTTAGATTCCATATATATGTATTACCATATGGTATTCGTTTTACTCTTTCTCACTTACTTCACTCTGCATGACAGACTCTAGGTCCATCCACTTCACTACAAATAACTCAATATCGTTTCTTTTTATGGATGAGTAACATTCCATTGTATATATGTGCCACATCTTCTTTATCCATTCATCTGTTGATGGACACTTAGGTTGCTTCCATGTCCTGGTTATTGTAAATAGAGCTGCAATGAACATTTTGGTACATGACTCTTTTTGAATTATGGTTTTCTCAGGGTATATGCCCAGTAGTGGGATTGCTGGGTCGTATGGTAGTTCTATTTGTAGTTTTTTAAGGAACCTCCATACTGTTCTCCATAGTGGCTGTATCAATTATGGTTGTTTTATTTTTAGTTTTTGAAGGAACCTCCATACTCTATTCCATAGTGGCTGTATCAATTTACATTCCCACCAGTAGTGCAAGAGTGTTTCCTTTTCTCCACACCCTCTCCAGCATTTACTGTTTCTAGATTTTTAATGATGGCCATTCTGACCAGTGTGAGATGATATCTCCTTGTTTTTTTGATTTGCATTTCTCTAATTATTAATGATGTTGAGCATTCTTTCATGTGTTTGTTGGCAATCTGTATATCTTCTTTGGAGAAATGTCTATTTAGGTCTTCTGCCCATTTTTGGGTTGGGTTGTTTGTTTTTTTTTGTTTGTGCCGCATGAGCTTTGGTCTTATTTATGGTTTCCTTTGCTGTGCAAAAGCTTTTAAATTTCATTAGGTCCCATTTCCTTATTTTTTTTTTTACTTCCATTCCTCTAGGAGGTGGGTCAAAAAGGATCTTGCTGTGATTTATGCCATAGAGTGTTCTGCCTATGATTTCCTCTAAGAGTTTGATAGTTTCTGGCCTTACATTTAGGTCTTAAACCCATATTGATCTTATTTTTGTTTATGGTGTTAGGGAGTGTTCTAATCTCATACTTTTATATGTACCTGTCCAGTTTTCCCAGCACCACTTATTGAAGAGGCTGTCATTTCTCCACTGTATATTCTTGCCTCCTTTATCAAAGATAAGGTGACCATATGTGCATGGGTTTATCTCTAGGCTTTCTATCCTGTTCCAATGATCTATATTTCTGTTTTTGTGCTAGTTCCATACTGTATTGATTACTCTAGCTTTGTAGTATAGTCTGAAGTCAGGGAGCCTGATTCCTCCAGCTCCATTTTCCGTTCTCAAGATTGTTTTGGCTATTCTGGGTATTTTGTGTTTCCATACAAATTGTGAAATTTTTGGTTCTAGTTCTGTGAAAAATGCCAGTGGTAGTTAGATAGGGATTGCACTGAATCTGAAGATTGCTTGGGTAGTAGAATCATTTTCACAATGTTGCTTCTTCCAATCCAAGAACATGGTATATCTCTCCATCTAACGATCCTCTATGTATAGTATCATGTAATCTGCAAACAGTGACAGCTTTGCTTCTTCTTTTCCGATTTGGATTCCTTTTATTTCTTTTTCTTCACTGATTGCTCAGGCTAAAACTTTCAAAACTATGTTGAATAAGAGTGGTGAGAGTGGGAAACCTTGTCTTGTTTCTGACGTTAGGGAAAATAGTTTCAGTTTTTCACCATTGAGGATGATGTTGGCTGTGGGTTGGTCATATATGGTCTTTACTATGTTGTGTAAAGTTTCCTCTCTGCTACTTTCTATGGTGTTTTGATCATAAATGAGTGTTGAATTTTGTCAAAAGATTTCTCTGCATCTATTGAGATGATCATATGGTTTTTCTCCTTCAATTTGTTAATATGGTGTATCACGTTGATTGATTTGCGTATATTGAAGAATCCTTGCATTCCTAGAATAAACCCCACCTGATCATGCTGTATGATCCTTTTAATGTGCTGTTGGATTCTGTTTGCTAGTATTTTTTTGAGGATTTTTGCCTCTATGTTCATCAGTGATATTGGCCTGTAGTTTTCTTTCTTGGTGACATCTTTATCTGCTTTTGGTATCAGGGTGATGGTGGCCTCGTAGAATGAGTTTGGGAGTGCTCCTCCCTCTGCTATGGTTTGGAAGAGTTTGAGAAGGATAGGTGTTATCTCTTCTCTAAATGTTTGATAGAATTCGCCTGTGAAACCATCTTGTCCTGGGATTTTGTTTGTTTGAAGATGTTTAATCACAGTCTCAATTTCAGTGCTTGTGATTAGTCTGTTCATATTTTCTATTTCTTCCTGATTCAGTATTGGCAGGTTGTGCATTTCTAAGAATTTGTCCATTTCTTCCAGGTTGTCCATTTTATTGGCTTGTAGTAATCTCTCATGATCTTTTGTATTTCTGCAGTGTCAGTTATTACTTCTCCTTTTTCATTTCTAATTCTATTGATTTGAGTCTTCTCTCTTTTTTTCCTGGTGAGTCTGGGTAATGGTTTATCAATTTTGTTTATCTTCTCAAAGAACCAGCTTTTAGTTTTTTTTTTATCTTTGCTATCGTTTCCTTCATTTCTTTTTCATTTATTTCTGATATGATCTTTATGATTTCTTTCCTTCATCTAACTTTGGGGTTTTTTTGTTCTTCTTCTCTAATTGCTTTAAGTAGAAGGTTAGATTGTTTATTCGAGATGTTTCCTGTTTCTTAAGGTAGGATTGTATTGCTATAAACTTCCCTCTCAGAACTGCTTTTGCTGCATCCCATAGGTTTTGAGTCGTCGTGTCTCCATTGTCTTTTGTTTCTAGGTATTTTTTGATTTCCTCTTTGATTTCTTCAGTGATCACTTCGTTATTAAGTAGTGTATTTTTTAGCCTCCATGTGTTTGTATTTTTTACAGATGTTTTCCTGTAACTGATACCTAGTCTCATAGCGTTGTTGTCGGAAAATATACTTGATACGACTTCAATTTTCTTAAATTTACCAAGGTTTGATTTGTGACCCAAGATATGATCTATCCTGGAGAATGTTCCATGAGCACTTGAGAAAAATGTGTATTGTTTTTGGATGGAATGTCCTATAAATATCAATTAAGTCCATCTTGTTTAATATCTTTTTCCATCCCCTCACTTTCAGTCTGTATGTGTCCCTAGGTCTGAAGTGGGTCTCTTGTAGACAGCATATATATGGGTCTTGTTTTTGTATCCATTCAGCCAGTCTGTTTCTTTTGGTGGGGGCATTTAATCCTTTTACATTTAAGGTAATTATCGATATGTATGTTCCTATTCCCATTTTCTTAATTGTTTTGGGTTTGTTACTGTAGGTTTTTCCTTCTCTTGTTTTTCTTGCCTAGAGAAGTTCCTTTAGCATTTGTTGTAAAGCTGGTGTGGTGCTGCTGCACTCTCTCAGCTTTTGATTGTCTGTAAAGATTTTAATTTCTCTGTCAAATCTGAATGATATCCTTGCTGGGTAGAATAATCTTGGCTGTAGGTTTTTCTCTTTCATTACTTTAAATATGTCCTGCCACTCCCTTCTGGCTTGCAGAGTTTCTGCTGAAAGATCAGCTGTTAACCTTATGGGGACTCCCTTTGGTGTTATTTGTTGTTTTTCCATTGCTGCTTTTAATATGTTTTCTTTGTATGTAATTTTTGACAGTTTCACTAATATGTGTCTTGGTGTGTTTCTCCTTGGATTTTTCCAGTATGGGATTCTCTCTGCTTCCTGGAGTTGATTAACTATTCCTTTCCCATATTAGGGAAGTTTTCAACTGTAATCTCTTCAAATATTTTATCAGTCCCTTTCTTTTTCTCTTCTTCTTCTGGGACCCCTATAATTCAAATGTTGCTGTGTTTAATGTTGTCCCAGAGGTCTCTGAGAATGTCCTCTGTTCTTTTCATTCTTTTTTCTTTATTCTGCTCTGCAGTAGTTATTTCCACTATTTTATCTTCAAGGTCACTTATCCGTTCTTCTGCCTCAGTTATTCTTCTATTGATCCCATCTAGAGAATTTTTAGTTTCATTTATTGTGTTGTTCATCGTTGCTTGTTTCCTCTTTAGTTCTTCCAGGTCCTTGTTAAATGTTTCTTGCATTTTCTCTATTATATTTCCAAGATTTTGGGTCATCTTTACTAGCATTATTCTGAATTCCTTTTCAGGTAGACTGCCTATTTCCTCTTCATTTGCTAGGTCGGGTGGGTTTTTATCTTGCTCCTTCAACTGCTGTGTGTTTTTCGGTCTTCTCATTTTGCTTATCTTACTGTGTTTGGGATCTCCTTTTTGCATGCTGCAGGTTCGTAATGTCCATTGTTTTTGGTGTCTGTCCCCAGTGGCTAAGGTTGGCTCAGTGGGTTGTGTAGGCTTCCTGGTGTAGGGGACTAGTGCCTCTTTTCTGGTGGATGAGACTGAATCTTGTCTTTCTGGTGGGCAGTTCCACATCTGGTGGTGTGTTTTGCGGTTTCTGTGGCCTTATTATGATTTTAGGCAGCCTCTCTGCTAATGGGTGGTGTTGTGTTCCTGTCTTGCTAGTTGTTTGGCATAGGGTGTCCAGCAATGTAGCTTGCTGGTCGTTGAGTGAAGCTGGGTCTTGGTGTTGAGATGGAGATCTCTGGGAGATTTTTGCCGTTTGATATTTTGGTCGTTGAGTGAAGCTGGGTCTTGGTGTTGAGATGGAGATCTCTGGGAGATTTTTGCCGTTTGATATTTCGTGGAGCTGGGATGTCGCTTGTGGACCAGTGTCCTGAAGTTGCCTCTCCCACCTCAGAAGCACAGCACTGACTCCTGGCTGCAGCACCAAGAGCATTTCATCCACATGGCTCAGAATAAAAGGGAGAAAAAGTAGGAAGAAAGAAAGAGGGTAAAATAATATAAAGTAAGGTAAGATAAAATAAAGTAATTAAAATAAAAAATAATTATTAAGAAAAAAATTTTTTAAGTAAAACAAACAAACAAACAAAAAAAACGGACGGACAGAAGCCTAGGACAAATGTTGAAAGCAAAGCTATACAGACGAAATCTCACACATAAGTATGCACATATATACTCACAAAAAGAGGAAAAGGGGAAAAATAATATATCTTGTTCTCAAAGTCCACCTCCTCAATTTGGGATGATTTTTTGTCTATTCAGGTACTCCACAGATGCAGGGTACATCAAGTTCATTGTGGAGATTTAATCCACTGCTCCTGAGGCTGCTGGGAGAAATTTCCATTTCTCTTCTTTGTTCACACAGCTCCCAGGTTTCAGCTTTGAATTTGGCCCCGCCTCTGCATATAGGTGGCTGGAGGGTGTCTGTTTTTCGCTCAGACAGGACGGGGTTAAAGGAGCAGCTAATTCGGGGCCTCTGGCTCACTTAGGACGGGTGGAGGGAGGGGCACGGATGCACGGTAAGCCTGCGGCGGCAGAGACCAGCGTGACTTTGCACTAGCCTGAGGCGCACCGTGCGTTCTCCCAGGGAAGTTGTTGCTGGATCATGCGACCCTGGTAGTGTCGGGCTGCACAGGCTCCCGGGAGGGGAGGTGTGGGGAGTGACCTGTGCTCGCACACAGGCTTCTTGGCGGCAGCAGCAGTGGCCTTAGCATCTCATGCCCGTCTCTGGGGTCCGTGTTGATACTCGAGGCTTGCGCCCATCTCTGGAGCTTCTTTAAGCAGCGCTCTTAATCCCCTCTCCTCGTGCACCAGGAAACAAAGAGGGAAGAAAAAGTCTCTTGCCTCTTCGGCAGGTCCGGACTTTTCCCGGACTCCCTCCAGGCTAGCCGTGGTGCACTAACCCCTTCAGGTTGTGTTCTCGCCGCCAGTCCTCTCCCTGCAATTCGACCGAAGCCCGAGCCTCAACTCCCAGCCCCCACCCACCCCGGTGGGTGAGCAGAGAAGCCTCTGGGGCTGGTGAGTGCTGGTTGGCACCGATCCTCTTTGTGGGCATCTCTCCGGTTTGCCCCCCGCACCCCTGTTGCTGCAGTCTCCTCCGCAGCCCCCAAGTTACCCCCCTCTGCCACCCACAGTCTCCGCCCACGAAGGGGCTTCTAGTGTGTGGAAACCTTTCCTCCTTCACAGCTCCCTCCCATTGGTGCAGTTCCCATCCCTATTCTTTTGTCTCTGTTTATTCTTTTTTCTTTTGCCCTACCCAGGTACGTGGGGGAGTTTCTTGCCTTTTGGTAAGTCTGAGGTCTTCTGCCAGCATTCAGTGGGTGTTCTGTAGGAGTTTTTCCACGTGTAGATGTATTTCTGATGTATCTGTGGGGAGGAAGGTGATCTTCACGTCTTACTCTTCCGCCATCTTCCCAGCTCTCCCCTCACTTATCATATTAAGTGAAGTAAGTCAGAGAAAAACAAATATCATACGATATCACAAATATGTGGAATCTCATTTTTAAAAAGTGTTACAAATGAACTTATTTACAAAACGGAAACAGACTTACAGATATCAAAAACTAACTTATGGTTACTAAAGGGGAAATTTGGGGGGGGAATAAATCAGGAGCTTGGGATTAACAGACACACACTTCTATATATAAGATAGATAACCAACATGGGCCAACTGTATAACACAGGGAACTCTACTAAATTTTATGTGATAACCTTTATGAGAAAAGAATCTGAAAAAGAATGAATATATGTATATGTATAACTGAATCACTTTGCTGTACACCTGAAAGTAACACAACATTGTAAATCAACTATAATCCAACAAAATTTTTAAAAAAGAAAAAAATCCATCTATGTGTGTACAAAGTTTATTAATTGTTTAGAAGTAGCTCTATTTTGTCTAGCATTTATAATAATTCTACTCTGGTAATATTGATTTAACCTAAAAATATAATATGTTGGTATTATAGGAACAAATAGTGATATATTCTGATAGATTGTTGTAAATTGTTTAAGTAAACATTAATTCAATCAACATCTACCTAGTAAGTTGTGCTTACAATAATAAATTTATTAATAACAATAATAATTCATTTGGCGGATAAGACACAAGTTTGAAGTAAAATACAAAACAACAATTAACATGTAAGTTAAGAGAGGAAGTGACCAGAGTTGTAACATTTTTATATTGTTTTAGAGGGTAGGTGGAGATATTGATTTTTAGATTTTGTCAATCACACATATTAAAATGTTAAGAGTAACTCTAAAAGAATGGAAAGAGATTATATAAGTCAAATATAGATGTAAAAACTCTATCAATTCTAAAGAAGGGAGGAAAAGAGGAAAGATAAACTAAGCCTAGAGAGCTCAAAATAAGAGAATAGAAAGAAGTTCAAATAAATCAGTAATTACAATAAAAGTAAGTGTACCAAATTTACCATTTAAAAGACATACATTTTCAGTTTTTATTAAAATCAGTAAAAGTCAACTATACGCTGTCTATAAGAAACAAAACAAAAATACACAGAACTTGAAAGTAAATGACTAAAGATGAACTAGGCAAATACTGACCAGAAGAAATCTTATATAGCTATATTAATATCATATAAAATACACTTTTAGGCAGAAAGCATTATTAGGGAGAAAGAGGCTTGCTCACTATGTAATAATAAAATATATAATTCACTAAGGAGATATAATTGGTTTAAATTTGTATGCCTCTAACAACATAGCCTCAAAATATGTAAAGGAAAATGAGGGCAAAGTCAGACTGACTTCATAATGTCATTTTTGAGGATGAAAATACAAATGTGAAAGTGCTTTGTAACACAGGATATCTATTGTTTCTTCTTCTCTGATATCCTGCTTTCTGATAATTGTTCCCTGGAATCTGTATCAGAAATTGAGTATGACTAATAAATATTCTAACATGTGGAACTGGCTAAATGGAGACTGGGTTGAAAACAACGAGGATTTACCTCACATGGGAATAGGGAACTGATAGTCTGGTTCATGTGGTGGCAAAGAAGTTGGATAAACCGTTAGCCATTGTCCCTTGGGACTACAACCCACAGTCCAGAGAGGCTAGAGCTTTAGGCAACTTGGCAAGAAAATGTCAGGAAATTAGAGTATATTGAACTACTTCAAATACCTTTAGTGTAAGGATATCAAAGACAAAGTCTAGGACAAAGTGAGCCCTCCTCAAAGAAGACAGGAAAATAATCAGGCAAATGTGTAGCTTTTAAAAGAAGAGAAATCTGTTGCCTATGGCTAAGAATGAGACAGCCAAGGTCCAGATAATCATGTGCCTTGTGAGATGGAAGATGCTGCAAAATTTGATTTACCTTGTTTTTAAAGCTGTCTGGGAAAATATGGAATCCTGGTAGTTGGAATAGAGATACTGGGGAGGAGTCCTAAGAGTCTGGCCACCCCTCCAAACCTTACCTCTCCCTTGGGATAGCGGTAGCGATATTTATCTTGGTCTCGTAGTGCAAATTCTTCAGGATAGTGTTCTTGGATTTCTTCGTAGGTCATCTCCTCACAGACACCCTGAGAAAAATTATTTGGGACAAAAGTATTCACAAGTTGAAATCCCCACAGCCTTTACCATAGTTCTGAAGCCAATGATAGTGGAAGTTAGCACACAAGCACCTGGGTTTCTGTGAACACAGCTCTAGGTCTGCGTCTGTTGTCTGAATGTATGTGTGTATGTATGCACAAGGTGTGTAGCTGTGTGGATGTGAGAATGAGTGCATGTGTATAGGTGTGTTCAGGCTGAGTGTATGGTGGGTATCTGGTGTTTCTCTATGGTTGTCCCAATAGGTTTATAGGTGTACATTGTATATATGAGTGTGTATTTTTATAAATTTGTGGGGATTTGTGACTGTGTTTATCTGTGTGTGTGCAGCATGCTTATGGTGTTTATTTGTGGTATGTTTAAGGTCCTATGCTGTTGGTTTTGCATTTGTCTCAGCATATGTATAGTGTATTGGTGTGAGTGTGTGTGTATGCAGACTGTCTGATCATCTAAGAATGTGCCTGCATGGGTGTCTCTGTGGTCTGTCCCTCCATGTGGGTCTCAGTGTGTCTGTGGTATGTGTATCTGTGAGTGTGTATGTCCCTGATTATATGTGTGAGTATCTGTGTACCTATGTCTGAGGTCTGCGTGAATCTGTGGTAATATGATTGAGGTTATGTGTCTGTACTGTTTATATATCCCCGGTATGCCTCTATGTGTCTATGTGATGTAGATATATGCAAAGACTGCATGTGTGTCTACGGTGAGTGTGATATGTATCTCTAGGTGTGTAAGTGTGTATGTGTGTGCATGAATGGTCCAAATATGATTGGTAGATGCATCTGAGAGGGATCCTGTGTTTGACTATTGGGTCCATGTGTCTGTGAAGTACATACCTATGGTGGATGTCTGTGACTGTGTATGCAGGTTCATGTGTGTGCGCACATCCACAGCAGTGCTTTCTTGTGTTATAGCATTTCCCATCCCTCCTGCCCACACCTCTGCTCCAGGACCTCTTGCAGATAAAGAAACAGGTATCCACAGACTTCTCAGAAGGCAAGAATTAGTAAATTCCTAACAGTTTCAGAGTGGTCCTTGGGGAGATACACTCTCCACACCCAAAGAAGGAATCAAGGGCTCAGAGAACAAGTTCCCACTGAGAAATCCACAGAAGTGACGTGGCTGCTGGTAGAGGTGGGAAGTGATGTTGGGTTTGTAAGATTTCCTTCTGGTTGTGTAGATTCCAAGTAGACGTTCCTGTAGGGGAGCAATGTGCTCTGGTTGTTGTCTTTTGAGCCGTCAACCAAGCTTCCCTTAAGGTTTAGGTTCACCCCTGCCCCAGCCTACAAGAAGACAGGCAGTGTCAAACCTGCAACTGACACTGTCCATAGGAGAAAGTGCACGCTGTATATACACAAGGTCCTTCCAGATTGGCTTTGACTTTCTATTCTGAGGCATGCTGGGAGCTCGTTGCCTGTGGAAGTGGCCACTGACTCTTTATTGACTTAAGGAAAATTGCTTAACTTCTCTGAATTTTATTTTCCTCATCTGCAAAATAAGGATAATTATAACTACCTCACAACAGTAGTTTGAATATTAGAGATAATATATGTAAAAGAGACTAGTACAGAATGTACAAGGCATATTTTAAAAACTCAATCAATGGAATATATTATTATATTAATATTATTTAGATTATATAGTAATTTAAATATATTAATTTAATCTAATATTATTAGATTAATATATCTAATTATTAATATATTACTGAATGGAAAAAAACCCAGAAAATTAGACATCATTCTAAATTCTTCCTTCTTCCTTACCCATCCCCTCATAGCTAATTCCTGAGATTCTACCTCTGAAATTTCTCTCAGATGTATTCCTTTTTCTTCCCTCTCCATCTGCACTGCTATGACCTTAGTAGTTCTACACACACACACACACACAATTCCCTCTTTGCTTATGCTGCTTTCTCTGCATGACATACTATTCCTGATCCTCTCTATCTGGCTCACTGTTACTCACCCCTTAGGCTTTAGCTAGGCATCACTTCCTCTAGGCAGATCATGGCTGGGTCAGATGCCTTGCCCCAACATCTGTGTGCCCACATTCTAACCAATCAGAGCCTGTATCACACACACTATTTTGCATTCCTCTGTCTACCCTGTTTTTTTCTGAAAACCCAGTGAAGACAGGAACCAATCTCTGTCTGCAGCACTACTCCAGAGCCTGAAATGGAGTAGGTGTCCAATAAATGTTTACACCACATGTGGGCCAGAAACAAACAATAACTGAACAATTATGATGAACTGTTGCTTGCATGTATTTTATAACAAATATATGTGATATGTATAACAATGCTGTATATCCCTTTTCTAAATATGTGTCTCTGTACATCTACAGTTAAGCATATATGTATTATGTACACACAAACATACTTCTCTGTATTTATCTAGCAGGCAATCAGGTTAACCAACCTACACACAAGTTATCTACATCTGTGGTGAAGCTTTTACTTTAGTGTCTAACCTGAGGTCAGTGTACTTATAGTGCAGGTGAGACAATGGAGAGGAAACACCTTCTCAAAAAGCTCATGGAAAAACCTGACTCTAAAGAGAGGCTGCCATGTCACGAGGGTCAGATGAAATACTTACCAAATTTTTCTTCCTCATTTCATCTCCAATATACATATGGGCCATCACACCCTCACCTCTTGCCTAGACTAATGCAGCCATCTCCATACTGGTATGCATTGTCATTCTGGCCTTCTTCTCACCTAGTCTCCACACGTGACCAGACTGGTCTTTTTTTAAGAAAATGTGAATCACATTCAGACCACTCCTCCTTGACTTAGACCACATCAATGGCTTCCCATTTTTAGGGCAGCATCCAAATCCTTCAACATGGACTATAAAGTGCTATAAGCTGTTTTCCTTTCCAACCTCATCTAGCTTCTCTCCAGACCTCACACTCACTGTCCCAGAATCTTGGCTATTTTTCCTCAGTTCCCTAAACATGTCATGCTCTCTTCTCACCTCTGGGCTTTCACATGAACTGTTCCCTATTTCTCAAATTAAAATTATTAAAATTATTCCCTCACCCCAGCCCATTTTGCCTGCTTCTTGTCTCATCTCCAGCTTCCTCTAGGAAGCTTTCCTTCTAAATCTTCCACAACTGTCTTGTCAAGAGTACCCTCACCTTCTGAGACTCTATAGTCCCTTGTACTTCCCCTCTCACAAATTTTGTCACATGCAATGAAATGTCTTACTCACGGTCTGCCTTTGGGCTCCATGAGAGTAAATACCTTGTCTGTTCTGGTCTTCACTGGATCCCCAAGACACAGTACAGTGTTTAGCACAATAAACGTTTGTTGAATTAATTAGAGTCCCCATATGAGCCAGAGTAGAGGCAATCCAGGGGATAAGCCTAGAGTCAAGCCTCACCACCCACCGGGAAATCCATCCGCCTCCATCTCACCGCATCAATCTCATTCAGGGCCTTCCACTGCTCATAGGGAACACCCAGGGCTTCAGCTGTCTGGATAGTCCTCTTCATGTGGCTCGTCCACACCTTCAGGGAGCTGATGCCCTGGGACTGAATGAAGTTGGCCAGGGCATAGGCATACTGGGGAGTAGGGTGCAAAGGAGGAGAGCAAGGGAGAAAGAGAGATGAAAGAAGACAGGGTGACCATGAGAAGAATTTCAGATCTGCCACAAATAATGGAGTGACGATGAACAAGCAAAAGCAGAGTTTAAATATTCCCAATTTATAAAAAGTCATACTCTTGCCCATGTGACTAAGGACCAAAGGAATAGAGAAGAATATGTGTATTTATGTGTGTATATGTGCATATGTGTGTGTGTGTGCGTTCACTGATGTTTGCTCACAGAAACTCCTACTTGATTGTTCATTCATTCAAACAGCCCACCTCTAAAATTTGTGGAGCCTGGGACAAAAGTACAAATGGAAGCACTCCACTCATAGTTTACTTCCCTCCTTTTCCCATTTCTGCTCCATCCTGCACTCCTAGGTACCTTGAGTGCACGTTTATGGATAATCCAGTCACAGAAACAAGTTCTGTCCACACCATATCTCCACCAATCTCCATGACACACAAACAGTAACCCCTTGGCCACCTCTTTGCCTAGGGGTGAACACTTCTGTGACGTGGCCTTTTCTCAGGTGAACAGACTCTGGGATGTGCCCATGTAGGTAATGGAAGCAGACTCTGGGCAGGAAATTCTAGTGTTCTGGGTACTCTGAGTGTGGTCTGGAAGTGTATGGGGGTGGGATGTGGGGTACATTTCTCTTTGACCCTGTGAATTCTCATTGTTTGAGCAGGGGACCTGGTACCCAGGTTCTAAGGGCATTCAAACATTTACTGAGTGTGTGTGGCCATGTGCTGGGTACTGGGGTGTCCTGTTATTAAGACATGGCCAGTCCAGTGAGGGAAACAGTGACAGCACCAAAAGGAACCACTTAGGTTTGTAGGAGCCCAGATGAGCAACTGGTTCACTTTTCTTCTGCATATAGGCATGTTATTCATCACAGATGGTGTGTGAGGAACATCTGCACAGATGTACAGATACAGGCACACATTTTTATGTACAAATATAGGCATTGTGTACACACATTCTAATTATGGATTATGAGTCAGCAGTCAGTGTGCTCTGGTGAAAGGAGTGCTGACTGGGAGACAGGCGATGGGGGTTATGCCCGTGTGGCCTGGGACATGTCCCTGTCCGTCTCCGGCCTCATATCTCCTGCCTATAAAATGCTAACAGCATTAGCTCACTCAGCCTGGTCTCTGTGAATGTCACGTTAGATAGTGGACGGGGAGCACCCAGAGCGCTCCCTGGCACATAGTAAGTGAGAGCTACTGTGATTGGTGGTGGGTGACAGTTGATGGGAAACTGCTTTGTAAACAATGCATGGTGCAATGTGCCCTTTAGCATGAAGGTTGGGGCCAGGCGTGTGCATGTACATGCACACACTTGTGTTCAAGGAGGTACTTTGGGTGGAGATGGCCACGTGTCCAAACTGGGTGCTAAATTGTGCAGGCAAAGCCACGGACAGCCCTAACCAAGAGGACCCCTGGCTGTAGGTGGTGCCACGGGCTAGGGTGGCTCCTCCAGTGGTCTCTGACTCTGCGAGAGAGGCAAGAGTCAGAGGTCAGAGTCTACCTCGAGGGGAGGCTAGCAGTCTGAAGGTAACAGAAAATGATCCAGAAGGACCAGGCCTTCTGGTGTGATGCCTTGCCTGTGACATTGCCAGCTCTGCAGTGGGGGAGGCTGAGGAGCAAGCGTGAAGTCCTGGTTTTCAGTCCTGGCTCTGTCTTTTACTGGCTGTGTGACCAGGGGCCACTCTCTGTTCCTGTGTGGGCCTCGGCCTCCTCATCCATAAATCAGTGATGGTAATGGCCACCACACAGAGCTGTTGTGAAGATTAAATGAGGCCACACATGTGGAAGCAGATGGTGTCGTGAATGTGCGAGGTGTCCAATAAAAGAGGACACTCCCTCTCTCCTGCTCCTCATTTCCCACTTGTTCCACCCCAAGCCATCCTCCCAGCAAGAACAGTAACTGTGTTAACAAGACGAGGGACAGGGCCAAACATGGGAAAATGTGTATCTTTAATTGGCCAGCACCCATAATGTGCAGCTCACTATTCTCAGCTACAAAGAAGAGACTCCCACCGTGAGGGTCAGAGATTGGCCAGAACTGGTGGGGATGGAGCTCAGGTGACCTGCCTAGGAGGGCAGGAAAGGACAGGGGAGGGCTTCCTGGACCAGCTCATGGAGCAGGAGATGGGTCCTGGAAGGGGTGGAGAAGGGAGGGCAGAAAAGAAGCGGTAACTGGTGGGGACAAGTGCTGAGCCTGTGATAACCTGTAGTGGGGGTTTGGGGGAGTAGCATCAGCCCTGAGTAATGGAGGAGAAGACGGATTCAAAGATGGGGCACTTTAAGGCAGCTATCTGTGCAAATGATGGTCACCAGCTGACAGAGGGGACAGAGGAGGACAGCCTCGGTGGGGAAACTGCACAAGCAAAAGCACAGAGTTGTGAGAAAGATGAGGGGACCAGTCAGGCAGGAGAGAGGGTGCTTATTGTAATGGAGGTGGAGGAACAGCCAGATCTGGGAAGGCCTGGAGCACCAGGACCAAGCCATTGGACTTGCAGATGCTGTTGACACTTGGGAGCCATTCAATGGGTCAAAACTGAGTGGCTGATGGGGTGGAAGAGCAAGAGTGACCAGAACCTGCTTTTATCCTGCCACTGAGTTCCCCCATCCTCAGGACCCAAGCATCAGCCACCCCACCAACCCGCAGCCCACCTGGACCAGCTCAGCCAACACCTCTGAGTGCATGGGGCCATTCCTACCTGCTTGCCCCTAGCTGAGAGGCCAGAGTCACCTCCAATGCGGCCTCTGAGGTTGAGTTCACTCTCACCGTGCCGGCATAGGTAGATGGAGCGGGGTGTGACGTGGATGTTCATGAGATAGTAGACTGTGCGGCTCTGGATGTGGTCCTGTACTCGGTTCACCATGTAGCGTGTGCCCACGTCGAAGATCTTGATGTAGGACAGGTGGCTGGGCCAGCCCAAGCAGGAGCAAGGGCAGCTCAGGGGCTGATGGTGGAGAGGCTGATCCCAAGAGAAAGCCCCAACCACACACCCTGCCTTCAAGCCTCCTCCATAACCCAGCTCTCACCTACCTTTCTTCTAACAAGGTGCTATGCCTTGCCCTGTTCTGGGTACCTGTTCTAGAGACTTGATTCCTGGCCACTCTGAGGAGCTCACTGCCTGCTACCATCTCCTTTTGTCTCCTTTCCTCAATCTCAGTTTGAGCCAGACTGTCTTTTTACTTTCACTCCTCACACTTCAGGCATCTAGGGTTCTCTCTTTTGTGGTTCACACTGCTGACATACTCAGAGAGAAACAGTAATCCTCTGTGTCCCTGACTATCTCCAACATCTCACAGGCCACTTGCATTTGCTGACCATTTTGTGTGTGTGTGTGCATCTGGCAGGGGTGGGGGCTTCAAAGTGCATAAATCCTCATAACCATCCTAGGAAGCAGAGATTATTATCTCTGATAGGTGAGGAAACTGAAACACAGAGAGAGGAATTGATTTACCTAATGTCAAACTCTCCAACCATCTCATCTATGACTCTCAGAACCTAAGTAGAAAATATCTGATGTAGCCTTGTTGCCTTGTTCCTGGCACTAGGTCCTGAGTGGCTCTAGGAGAACTTCCAAATTCCGTAGCTTAGTCTGACATTCTAGGTGCCTTCATACACTGGTCCTGCTTTGCTTCACCTCAGTGTTCCATGTCCATGCTCATAACTTCTCTATTTCATTCTAGCCTTAACGTTTTTGCTGAAATATTCTCTGTACTTCTCTACTTTTATTCAGATTTAACTAGGCCATTACAAGGTACTGTTTTCTTTCCTTGAAAATATGTTATTTGCCTGATTTCCAAAGTTGAACTCCTATGCATCCATCCTTCAAGAACAGTACATTCACTCTCTTTAGAAAGTTTTCTTTGAGCCCAGGATCATGTGAAGCCATTTAAAGGTACTTCATATCAAAAGTATTATAGTAGCTAATGCTTACCCTCATCATGTGTAATTTAAAGTAAAAATTATAAGCTATATTCTAACATGAAGAAGTTCTACTGAGTTCTGGTTATATTTTTTTTCTGTTTTGACTACCTTGAAGCTGTTTTTGAAATACAAACTATTAAAAGCTTTCAAGATCTTCTTTTCTTATTTTTGGTGGACTCTACCTTGCTGGTGCCCTAAACGCATGTCTAGTCTACCTACTGGGTAAACATGCTCTTCCAGACATCTTCCTCTAAGTTGGACTGGGTCCCCTCTTCTGTGTTCCCCCACCTCACTTGCTTTACCATCCCCATAATTCTGGTCAACTGCATACTCATTGTCTTCCTCAACCAAGTGGGCATTCTATCAGAACAGAGATAGATAGCCCTTCCCTCTTTGGGTTCCTAGGTCACAGCTTAGGGGTGGGCCTTGATGCATGGATTGTAAATGTCTGTTGATGGAAAAACAATTAGATAAAGCCAACTTTCAGAATCAGTTGTCTTCAGACCCAAACTGATTCATCAAATACCGAGTACCTTCAGCAGTCTAGGTCAAAGGCTAGAGGCTTTCTCAATGCTGTTCTTTCATTTTAGCTCCCCTCCTTCAAACTTCTTCCACCATATGCTACTATTCATACAGTGCCTTTGTGGAAATTTGGAAAAGTTTCCCCCACTCCAGTACACGTCTTGGTGAGAAAAGCAAGTGTACCCATGACCTGGCACAGTGAATAATAGTCACAATTGTACACAAGGTCCAGCCCCTTGCCCTGAGTGTCTAAGCCTCATGTGATACTTTTTATGATATAGGGATGTGGGAGGAGGATAATCATGATGGAAGTCTGAAGACAAGAATTTGAGTATATATTCTGCTACTCACTCATTGTGTGGCCTCAGGTAAGCCCTGGGTCTGTTTCCCCATCTAAGAAGTGAGGCAGTAACAATGCTCACCTCTGGGGATTTTGATTGGACAAAGTTGGAAGGATGCTCTTTAAACTTCTTAGGGTGGTGATGACTGTTAGCAGCCTCCTTATACTTCTTACTTGGGTCCCAAAGGGTCTGAGTGACCAGGGTCTCTTCTCATCACAATCCATTTTGAAAGAAATTGAGGTTCTGGGTATACCCTATGTCTAAAACTCACATCTTCCCTGTACTGCCAACTAACACCTCTCCAATCTTTAGTTGGTATTGTGAATGAAAGTTTCATATTTTTAATGTATCTTCTCATATGTCAAAGCACTATGGAAGCTACCTGAGGATAGAACCTACCTCTCTTGCCCTTATTTACACCCCTGATGTACACCATAGCCCAAAGAATCCAAATACTTCTTATTGATTGAAAGTGCATGCATGTTGTGAAAACAGACATGATTAAGAGACAGAATATGTGGTTAGAATCCTAGCTCTACCCCCTGACTTGTGGTGGAAGCTTGAGCAAGTGGTTTCAGCTCTCTAAGATGCAATCTGCTCTTCTTGAAAATTTATGATCATAAGACCTATTTTAGCCTCCTTAACAGGAATGCCGAGGGGATTCAATGAAACAAAAAAGGTGAACATGTTTGGAAGCTGAAATGTCATCCATGTGTGAAGAATACTTTTGAAAACATAATAGCAACAACCACAGGAGAGAGACATTTTTCCTCCCTGAGATCAGGGTCCTAATATATCCATATTGTTCAGGAAAACACTACTTCAAGCCTCTTATGAACACCTTACACATCAAGGAATCACCACCTCATGGATAATTAGAGCTGGGAGGGCCCTTGAAGACAAATCAAGTACAGTTTCCTGATGTTACAAATAAAGTTGAGGCCCAGAGAAGGAAGGCATTCCTCCAGGTCCTACAGGACATCAAAACCGGGCTAAGGATCCTGACATTTACTTTGGGGTTCTGGGTTCCTACCTGTCTAGTTCATCATCCAAGGGTTGGTAGTTGACCTCATAGCACTCGATTCTCTTTAGAAAGTCTTCCAGAACCTTTTCACGGTCACAGTCTATGTAATCAGGGCTGCCAAGTTTCACTTGCTGGATGAAGGGAAAAGACGGAAGAACCATGGGAGACAGAGAATCTGACAGTGCCCTGGGGAAGAGCCCTTAGAGATCACTGAGTACAACATTCCTCATCATAAAGATGAGGAAGTTGAGACCTGGAGAAAGGGTCTCACCCAAGTTTACAAAATCAGTCAGTTGAAGAGAATCTGAACTGTGTTAACTCCTCATTCCTTATCCCTGTGTGCCCAAACAAGGTCTGTTACATTATATTCAGTTCACACACTGTTTAAGAGAAACATTTATAAGTAGCCTGGAAATTGTGGTGTGAGAAATGGTTGAAGAAAAAGAACAGATCTTGGCCGGGGGTCATAATGGCTTACATGTAATGAGTGTTTACTGGGATAACATGACATATATTGGCTTTAAATTTCTGAGGGGCTGGCAACTCCTAATCCCTTAATATATCTACCTTCTCACCCACATTCCCCATCTCAGTGAATGTCATTATCATCTACTCAAGTCACCTGAGCCTAAAATAAAATGAATCTGGGTGTCATCCTAGATGTGTCTCTTTCTATCATCCCCCACCTCTTAGAAGGTACCGAATCTTCCCCACTGTATCTTCTAAATATCTCTCCAGCTGGCCTCCATTCTCTCTTTCCTGGATGCTCACTCTAGCTTTGTGACTGGTTAATCTGTCTATAGTCTAGTTACTTTCCCATACTAGCAGCCAGAAGTATATTTCTAACATGCACATCTGAATATGGAATTCCTCTGCTTGAAACCCTTCACCATTTCCTCACATCTTTTAGGACAAAGTATGAAATATTTTAGCAGGTGACTCATGGCTTGTTATGATTGGGCCCCAAATGATTTCTTCATCCTCCTCTCCCATTGCTCCTCTAGACCTCCACACACTTTGCTTTAGACAACCTAAGCTATTTCTAGTTCCCCATAGATGCCATACTTAGTATATTCTATCCCCCTATTTTCCATTATTTACTTGCTAAATTCCTATGCATTCTTCAAGATGCAGGTCAGCTATTACCTTCACTGAGAAGCCTTCCCATGCAAGGTTAGGTCCTCAACACTGTGCGGCCACAGCCTCCTTTGTTTCTTCATCTCAGCACTGATCTCACAGAATTATGTCTATAAAATTGTCAGTCTCCCTCACTAGACTGTGAGCTCAAGGGCCAGGCTCTCCTCTATCTATCTCTGTCTCTAGTACCCAGAATGGTTCAGCCCAGGTGTATGTATTCAATTTATGTTTAATCAACAAATTTATGGATAGGTGGATGGATGAAAAGGAAAGAGAGGACTTGGACATATTCTATGCCTCAAAAGGCAAAATTAGGACCAATGAGTGGAAATTACAGGGAGGCAGATTTCAGCTTGATTGGACTGCACTTAATGAAGGCAATGAGCTTCCACACTGGAGGTACAAAGAGAAAATCTACACAAACAATTAGCTAAGATTTCAAGTTCCTGTTGAAGTGTTGAAAGAGGTGACTTTTAAGGTCTCCTCTGTCCCCAAGATACAGTACTTTAATGAAATAGGGAACAATAAAATGTAGTGAGTGATCTAAATCTAGACCACATGCCTAGAAACTGTAGAAAAGAGCAGTGATAGCTCTGATATGAATTGTGGGGCAGAAAAAAAGAGCTTTCAAGGCAGACATCCAAGCTTGAGGTCCAGTCCCAGTTCTAACTCTTCCTGGTTGTATGAACCCGTGACAACTTACTTCTCCTCTTGGAACCTTAGTTTCCTCTCCAATACTTAAAGGAATTTCACAGAATCATTGTATGCCAGGATGGTCAGGGAATACTTCCTATAGGAAGTGGGAGGAGAAGCTCAGGGAAGATACCTCCTTTAACTGCACAGAGGTATTTCTAGGTATGATCCAAATCTGAGACAAAATAAGAAAGAAAGGTGACTGGTACTCCTTACCCTGATGTTTTCTGCAATGACGTCAGGGTCATTACAAATGGACTCGATGAAAAAGACCTATAAAAGAAACAGAAGAAAGAGTTCCAGCAACGAATTATGTTTGGTAGGAGTCAAACATAGCTTGACCCCTTCTCAGTGGCTCTGAGTCATCTTTAGAGGTATCTCTGACAACATAATTTCTTATAGTGGTGCTTTCAGGATTCTGAGTTTTATGAGGCAGATCGGCCTTGAATTGTAGTGGTTCTCTCTCCTCCTTCCTCATACCCACCCCCACAGTGTCAGCTTGTCAGCAATTATCTTCCATTGCCTAATGTGGCACCTCTTCTTTCCTGCTCTGTTTTGCTGCTTCTCACTGTGATCTGGAAAGCCCTACAACTAAATTAAAATGCTGACCCTATGGTAGCTGATTTGGCATCTCTGCCTCCCCTGGTTTGCCTTTCTTTGTTGTTTGTTAAATGAGTAGGCTCTAGATAAGAGTTGGAGAGTTACTTTACCTTGTAACCATGTTCTTTAGCAAACTGCAGAATCAGTGACCGTCGTTCTCTGGTAGTGTTGGTGGCATCAAAAACCTAGAGGCACACGATGAGATTGGTTTGCTCTGAATCTGGCTCTGATAGAATGCCTACTCTTTGACAATCCCTGTGCTAAGTGGAGGGCTTCCAGAAGAGGATAAAACTTGAACAGGGTTTTGAAGGATTTGGAAATGGCTTATATCAATTTCTCAAGCACTCATTGAGCCCTCACTGCCTGCCCAGAAATGTAGCAGACTCTGTAGACATAATAAAGCAAGAGGAAAATGGTGGGGTTTTATTAGGGTTATTTTACAGGTAAAGTAGCTAAGGCTTAGAGGAAGGGTTTCCTTAACCAATGTCACAGAGAGACAAACTGTCACAAACTCTGACAAAGCAGAGTTGGAACTGATTCTCTCAACTCCTAGGTGAAGCTTCTTCCTTCCCTATCACTCTGGAGCTCTTTGAAGATCTTTTAGAATTTGCAAATCCTAAAGGTCTATGAGATTAAATTGATTAAATGTTTAGCTAAATCTCTAGAACTTAAAAATATTTGAATTGCAGTCAAATTCTAGTGTAGTCCTGCTGAATTCTTGGGGATGGAGTGGTAGTATACTGGTTAAGACTGTAGATTCTGGGGATTTCCCTGGTCGTCCAGTGGTAAAGAAACAGCCTTCCAATGCAGGGGATGCAGATTCGATCCCTGGTCAGGGAACTAAGATCCCACATGCCACGGGGCAACTAAGCCCATGTGTCACAACTACTGAGCTCACGTGCCTCAACTAGAGAGACTGCGTGCCACAAACTACAGAGCCCACACTCTCTGGAAGCCGCGTGCCACAACTACAGAGCCCATGTACTCTGGAGCCTGTGCGCCACAACTAGAGAAGAGAAAACCCGCATGCCACAATGAGAGAGAAGCCTGTGCATCGCAGTGAATAGCCCATGCACCGCAATGAAAGATCCCGCGTGCTGCAACAAAAGATCCTGCATGCCTCAACGAAGATCCCATGTGCCGCAACTAACACCTGACACAGCCAATAAATAAATAAATAAATAAATAAATAAATAGATAGATAAATAGATAGATAGAGAGAGAGAGAGAGAGAGAGTTTTTTTTTAAAGAAAGAAAGAAAAAAGGAGTGTAGATTCTGGAGCTATACAACCTGTATTCCAGTTCTGGCCTGCCGCTTTGCTAAAATATTTAATTATTTAATCTCTCTGCACGACATTCTTCTGGGCTATAAAATGGAGTATAATAATAATACCTATCTCGTGGGGGAGGGTGGAATTAAATAAATGTGTGCAAGGTGCTTAGAACAATGTTTAGAACATAGTAAATGCTCAATATTTATTAGCTCTTCTCCATCCCAGCAGAAACCTAAGAAAAAATGCAAATTTCTTTACCGCAACATGACCTTCCTCACAGCTGAGATAGTTATGGACATCTTTCAGGGCTGCTAGGGCACATTGCCTGAAAAAGATGAAGAAAGAAACAGTAACAACCATTATACCCAAGGTGGGTTCCTCTCTATTTTTCTGCATTACCTTTTGCACTATCTCTCAGATGTCCTACATTAAATTAGTCATCTGTTGAATATCTACAAAGGGTGTCCTATATTCTAGGTACTATGACAAGCACAGAGAGGTCACACAGTTGATAATGGCTCTGTGTAGACATCTTAGGTGCAGGTATAAAGTAACATACCCAGGAAAAGTTGACTAATGATAGAGCCATAATACTAAGGGCTCCAAACTTTGAACTAATAGCGCTCAAGCTGAATTGGTTCTTGAACCCAAGAAGAGCCTGAATATATGGTCTGTGAAGGAGAAGGCTTTCCTGGCATATGTAACAGGGCAAGCACAGGTAAGAATGTGTAAATGTATTCATGCTTTTGGCAAAAATCTGTTTAGTGATTACTCTTTGCTGAGTTCTATTAAGAGGATATGGATCAATAAATGAGACCAAGGCTCTGCTCTGGAAGTGCTCAGAGTCTTGTAGAGGAGAGACAACTTGAGGTTGAATGGATGAGACTGGAGTGGACCAAGCTACTGAGACTCTTATTTTAAATTCTAGGCTAAGTTTCCACGCTCTCTTGTCAGAAGTAGGAAACTGTTAAAAGTTCTTAAGCAGGGGATGGATATGACCAGAAATAAGCTTCGGTTAAGATAGTAGAAGGGCTGTCCTAACCACCCTTTGAGAGTCTAGATGGACTCCTGGCTAACCCAAGTTGCTCTGCCCTACTCCCCCATCATTTGAACAAAGGCCTCCCTCAGCCAGGGGGCAGCAGAGGTCTTTAAAATATTAGGTACTCACTTCCTGATAAGTAGGGCCTCCATGTTGTCTGGGAGAAAGAATTCGTAGTTCTTGTAGCTCACTGCCTCTCGTCGATACTGGCCTAAATTAAACACTGAAAGCAGGAGCCCTGGTGAAGAGGTTGGGAAGATCCCAGTGGCAAAATAATGTCCTTTCTGGGAAGTAGCTCAGAGGTAAAAGAAGGTATACATTGTAGCTATATAATATGTTTACAAAGCTTCAAATTATGGCTACCAGCTCATTTACTCCTTACAACAACCCTGAAAAGTAGGAATCATCATTCCCATTTATAAATGAGGAAATCAAGGGAGTAACTCTCATAGTTAATAAGTGGAGAGCTGGGATTCAAACCCAGGACTGTTTGGTTCCAAAGCTGGTGATCTTTCCACTATTCCATTTTATCATAAACTCCAAAATTTTAATGCCCAGAGTATTACTACACATTATTACTGTGTTCTGTGCATTACTGCATTGGAAAGATAAAGAAATTGGGACCCAGGGAGTAAAATCAGTCATCAAGGGTCAAACATTGAGTCAGCTGGGGACATAACTAAACTGGGCCTCCGAAATCCTAGTCCACTGTTATTATATTTTCTTTATCAAGACAGAGAATCTAGATTTATTACCTTCTTTAGGCCACACTTTCTCGTTTGTAATGGTGAAAAATCAGAGAGAAGGGAAGGAAAGGGGGAAAGAGGGGATAATAGGCAAAGAGGTAATGTAATATTTTCTTCATTCATCCATTAAATAGTTTCTCATGCCTACTTTGTGAAACAGGACATGAGTTCTGGGGTGTCAGAGATGAACCAGATCTGCATGATGGGGTCCCAAGGAGCTCACAATCTAGCATGTAAGAAAGAGAGTAAACAGTAAACCAGTAAACAGAGAGCTCTCACCCAGTTTAAGTGCTCTGACAGAGCCATGCAAAAGAGCAAGGAGGAAGGAAAGACTAACTAAGCTTGGGGTGATCTCAGATGGTTTCTTGGAAAAAGCAGCATTTGTACCAGTCTTTATAGGAAGGCAGACCTTTTATTGGCGGGCATGGGGTGTGCGAGAGGGGAACAAAGACATTCCGGGTAGAGGAAGAGTTTGAGCAAAGGTATGGCATTGGCAGGAGGCAGAACATGAGTCATCCACTGTGACTGAGGCCTGTGAGGCTGTCAGGGGCTGACTGTGGAGGGCCTTGAATGATAGGCTAAGGAGCTTGGATTTAAACCTGCAGGCCAAGGGAACCCTTGGTGGCTATAGATATGGTCAGCTTTGCATTTGAAACATGACTCTGAGGGCCTCTGTGCAAGTGGAGCAGGTGGGAAGCAGGTGCATTAGAGAAGAGACCCATCTGCCACCGTCCCATGTGCCCCTATGCTCAGCAGAGGCTCCTCAGAGCCTGCACTCCTACAAGAACTACTCCTTCTTCCCTTCTCTTCTGCCAATGTTCTACTCCTCCCACAGGACACACCCAGCTCAAATACACCCTATCTGGAAGTTTTCACGGCCTTCCAGTAGGTGATTTCCTCTGTGAGACCCCTCAGTACCCTGCTCTGGGATTCTTCAGTGACATGTTGTATTCTTATGCATCCCAACCAGATGGAGAAATCTTCAAGGACAGGTTGTGAATCTCATCCAGTTTTGCATCTCCAGTGCATAGTATGGGTTTTGGCACATGGAAAACCACTGGGGAACTCTTCACCAGTGAATTAGAGAAAGAGAAAGTAAATGAAGAGAAAGAAGAAATGGGAGAAGGGGAGGAGAATACTTGGAGAGAGGGAGGGAAGGGGGCAGAGAGATAGGGTGTTAGTATGGTCAAGGGAAATAAGAGGCAGAGTGTGGAGGAGAGTACAGGACCAATGTGGGTTCTTTCTTCTTCCCTTCGGTAGCACCAAGTATCAGACCTGCCACAGTGAGTGTCAGGCTTTGGAATCAACCAGATGTGGGTTCATATTCTGGTTCCATCACTTAGTGACCATGTGCCTTTAGACAAGACACATCACCTCTTGGGCATTAATTTCATCAGCTGTGGAATGATGATAATACTAGTTCTTCCCTACATGGGTGTTTTAGAACTTAAGAATAGAGTCTGTCATACAGAGTGAAGTAAGTTAGAAAGAGAAAAACAAATACCGTATGCTAACACATATATATGGAATCTAAAAAACAAACAAAAAAAAAGGTTCTGAAGAACCTAGAGGCAGGACAGGAATAAAGACGCAGATGTAGAGAATGCACTTGAGGACACGGGGAGGGGCAAGGGTAAGCTGGGACGAAGTGAGAGAGTGGCATGGGCGTATCTACACTACCAAACGTAAAATAGATAGCTAGTGGGAAGCAGCCGCATAGCACAGGGAGATCAGCTCTGTGTTTTGTGACCACCTAGAGGGGTGGGATAGGGAGGGTAGGAAGGAGACGCAAGAGGGAGGGGATATGGGGATATATGTATACTTATAGCTGATTCACTTTGTTATACAGCAGAAACTAACACAACATTGCAAAGCAATTATACTCCAATAAAGTTAAAAAAAATAGATGTGAGTTCTTTGAGAGCAGGGATCCAACAAGGGCCTTGGCACAACTGTGTGCTCAACAAATAATTACTGACTGAGTGAGTAAGTGATTGCCCTAGAAGAACTGCTTTCCACACTGGGGAGCATTGCTCCATTCCACAAGAGAGAGAGGCTAAGCACATGTGTACCAGTGTACCAGTAAAGGAGGAACACAGTCCCAGTAAAAATTTTCAGCTAAGCTGATATACTTTAAAAGCATCATAGTCATTGGGGTATAAATAAAAACTTTTGGTAGACTTTCTTATATTTACTGATTTTATTCTGAATTACATATGATGCAGGGGGCACTCTAACTTTTAGAGTTTAGAGACTCTAAATGTCTTAATTTGGTCCTAATTAAGCAATAGAAATTAATATGATCTAGTCCCCTACCCCAGAGCAGCCCCTGGGGAGAGACCCAGACACACAACACACTACAACAACACACTATGTAACTAAGGTTGGCATAGAGGGCTCTGTAGGAAGCATTGATGTGGGAGCCTAGAGAAACACAGTCCTCCTAGGGGGAACAGAGGAATCAAATAGGAATGTGGATACAGGGTGGGGGATAGAGAAATCAAATGGAGAATAGAAAAGAATGATTGCTGAATAAGAGGTAGTAAGCAGAAAAGAGATCACATTGGGGAGAAAGGAAAGCTGGAAGTAGGGAGTGAGGGAGGAGGCTGACAGGCAGGGAAGGAGACCCCTCTGGAGGCGGAAAGAGGCAGGATCACTTCCGGCTGCGGAGGGGGAGCAGATAGGCTCAGACCTAAGGAGAGGCTTGGAGAGAGCGGACGCCTTCTGGACGGAAGAGGTGAGCTAAAGTGCCCTGCTTTACTGAAGACCTTGTGGGGGCTTCCAGGCTGGGGCTTCGACGTGCTTGACTCCACAGACCCCTAAAGTTTAAAGAAAACCTTAAGGTTGTGAAGAAATGGTAATGCTAATAAGAATCGTATTTTTGGTGTAGAAGTAATAATAAAGGTAATAAAAGTAGTATGTTACTCATAGGGTTTTTTTGAGGTCTTACAAAAATAGAGCTCCTTGAAAACAGATACTTAATCTTTCTAGTTTTCTTATGCTTAGCACCTATCACGGGATTGGGCACAGATTACGTACTTAAGAAATTGTAAAAATTTATAAGGTGAGTGTTGTTGTTGTTATTGTTGGTGGTGGTGGTAGTAGTAGTAGTAGTAGTAGAGCAGCAGCAGCAGCAGTAGTAGTATTAGTCCTAATACTGGTAATAATGGTTTGAGACATTCCTGTACTCGTGGTTTTGCCCTTTTGAGGTCAGCTACCAAAGCAGGGTAAATAAAATTTTTTAAACAGCCACACCACACCCAGACATATCATTGACCTATAGAGGGCTGTAGAACAAAGGGTTTCAGGGACATACCTTTAGTTGGTGTTCCTATCCAGTTGAGATATCGTGTGAGCTTCGTGGAGATGTAGGTCTTTCCTCGAGCTGGTAAACCCACCATTATCACCATCGTGGGGGAATTTGTAAACTGGGGTATGGATGCTGGAAGACAAACAGAGCCTCAAATCTTATCCCCAGGTTCACATGATATTCTGGTATCAACTCAGAGATGTAGAATTGGAATGAGCATCTCGCCTACCATTATAACATGGAAAAACAACCTGGAAAATTGCAAATTGTCCTCTCTTGAATTCATGAGCAAACTGAGATTGCAGTGCAAAAAGCTAAACCAAAATCTGTAGACACAGGCATCTACAGGGAGCAACAGGGCACAAGTACTTGCTTATCTTTTGCAGCTACTACTGAATAATATGTAAAGTCATAAGAAGATACAGCTAAAATTTGTTAATGAATTGCTAAAAGTTGGTTGTGTGTTAGTGTGAGAATGTGAAACCCCTGGGGACTGCAGACATAGGTGGTTTTGAATCCTCTTGCAGACTTTCCCCCTAGGAACTCCACCAGGTGCTGGCAGGGAAGAATGAGAAGAATCCGGAGAAAGATATCCTATAGTTCTGGATTGGGGAGGGAAACAGAACAGCATCCATTGCTGAAATTGTGCCCAAAGCATTCTGCCTTTATACACTGCGGGGAAAAAAGGCCTTAACCTTCACAGGGAAAGGCAATAAAACTGTAGTCTGAGCGCACTGGTGGAAATTCACTGCAGCTAGCAGAGAGGAATACCCAACACTACTAAAACTCTGCCCAGACCAATCTATTCTATCTCCCCTAGGGAAAACAAGCCTTGCTCTGCAGAAGGAATGGCAATAGGAACTGAGGGCACAGGTGGAAACTCACCACAGTTGAAGGAGAAAATTTGAAAAAATGCTCTAACCCAGGAGGGATAGGAATATGTGCTAGGCCCACAGTTATATTTAGAGGAGGGTCAGGAACATTTGGGAAAGTCACACCTCTATGACTCAGGATAAGCCTGCCTAAGACTGAGACTTAATCAAAAAAACACAGTATGTCCCTAGTTCCCTATTCCCCACTACAAGGCTAAAATAAATCAAGTAAAATAATAGCAGACTTTATTTTTAAAGAATGCAAGAGGTAGGTTGCCTCCAGAGAGCAGCACAAAGGGAAGAATCAAGGAAAGAAAAAACATAGTCTGAAGAGACAAAAAAATCATCAGGACAAGACTGTTATGACACATGTTGGAATTTCTGACAGGCAATTTAAAATAGCTGTGATTAATATGTTAAATACTTTTCTATATTGGAAAAGTTAGACAACTTGCAAGATCAGATAAGATAGCAGCAGGGGATAAAATGTATAAGAAAGAATCATATGTAAATACAAGAGAAAAAACACATTAACAGATCTGAAGAATGACTTCAGTGTGCTTATTAGTGAACTAGACACAGCTGAGGAATAAGTGAAATTGAAACTAGAACAATAGAAATTACACAAACTGAAATGCAGAGAAAAAATAAAGGGTAAAAAAAGAAAACAGGGGCCTTCCCTGGTGGCGCAGTGGTTGAGAGTCCACCTGCCGATGCAGGGGACACGGGTTCATGCCCCGGTCCAGGAGGATCCCGCATGCCGCAGAGCAGCTAGGCCCGTGAGCCATGGTTGCTGAGTCTGCGCATCCGGAGTGTGTGCTCCACAATGGGAGAGGTCACAACAGTGAGAGGCCCGCATACCACAAAAAACAAAAACAAAAAAAAACAACAACAAAAAAGAAAACAGAACAAAACATCCCAGAGCTTTGGGACACTATCAAGTTAGAATACTAGAAGGAGAAGAGAGAGAGAATGGAGAAAAAATATTTGAAGAAATAATTGCTGAAATTTTTTCAAAATTAGCAATTGATATAAACCCCAGATCCAAGTATCTTAGAGAACACAAATCAGGGTAAATAAAATTTTTAAAAGAGCCACACCACACCCAGACATATCAAATTCAAACTGCAGAAAATCAGGCAAAATGAAATATTGAAGGCAGTCAGGGAAAAAGGGTGGAGGGAACACCTTACTTACAGAGGAACAAGAAGAATTACACGAGACTTCATATGAGAGTCACATAAGCCAAAAATAGTGGAATGAAACCTTTAAAATATTGAAAGTAAAAACCCTGCCAATCCAATTCTAAATTCAGCAAAAATGTCCTTCAAAAATAAAGGCAAAATAGAGACTTTTTTTCAAACAGAAACAGGAAATTCATCACCAGCAGACGTGTCTTATAAGAAATATTAAAGGACATTATTTAGGCAGAAGGGATAAGATATGGGTCAGAAATTGGATCTACATAATTAAAGTAAGAGCATTTGAAAAGGAATACGTGAAGGCAAAATATATATTTTTATTTTCCATATTCTTAATTGTTCTAAAAAATAACTGACTGATGTGGAGAAAAGGGAATCCTTGTGCACTGTTGGTGGGATTGTAAACTGGTTCAGCCACTATGGAAACAGTGAGGGTTTCCTCAAAAACTTAAAACTAGAACTACCATATGATCCAGCAATTCCACTTTTTGGTATTTATCTGAAGAAAACAAAAAACACTAATCACAAAAGATATATGTACCCCCCTGTTCATTGCAGCATTATTTACAATAGCCAAGATATGGAAGCAATCTAAGTGTCCATCAATAGATGAATGGATAAAGAAGATCTGTCATATATATATATATATATATATAATTTACATTATATGTATACACACACAATGGAATATTATTCAGCCATAAAAAATGAAATCTTGACCTTTGCAACCACATGGATGGATCTACAAGGTATTATGTGAAGTGAAATAAGTCAGACAGAGAAAGACAAATACCATATGATCTCACTTTTATGCAAAATCCAAAAAATAAAAGAAACAAACAAAACAAAATGAAAACAGACCCATAGATGCAGAGAACAAATGGATGGTTGTCAGAGGGGAGGTGGGGGGTGAATAGGTAAAGAGGATTGAGAGGTATAAACCTCCAGTTATAAAATAAATAAGCCACAGAGATGTAATATGCAGCATAAGGAATATGGTCCATAATATTGTAATAATAATAACTTTGTATGGGGACAGATGGTTACTAGACTTATCACGGTGATCATTTCATAATATATACAAATGTTAAGTCATTATGTAGTAAACCTGAAACATAATATTGTATGTCAACTATATTTCCAATTAAAACAACCCAACTGTTTAAAGCAATAATAGTAACAATGTATTGGATGTTTATAGCAAAAGTAAAAATTAAATGATTACAATAGTGACACAAGGGAAGGGAGTAAGATTGGGAATATTCTATTGTAAGGTACTTGGACTACATGCAAAACAACATAGTGTTATTTGAAGATGAACCCAATTTTTTTTTTTTTTTTTTTTGCGGTACATGGGCCTCTCACTGTTGTGGCCTCTCCCGTTGCGGAGCACAGGCTCTGGACACACAGGCTCAGCATCCATGGCTCATGGGCCCAGCCGCTCTGCAGCATGAGGGATCCTCCCGGACCGGGGCATGAACCCGTGTCCCCTGCATTGGCAGGCAGACTCTCAACCACTGCGCCACCAGGGAGGCCCAAACCCAATTATTTTAAACTCTACATTGTAAACCCTAGGGAACCACTAAATTTTTTTAAAGATATATAAATGATAAGTAAATAGAGGAGATAAAATGGGATCATAAAAATACTCAAATAAAGTAAGAAAACTCAAAAGAGAGAGAGAGAGAACAAACAAACAACAATGCAATGAATAGAAAAACAGCAAGATGGTAGATTTTAATCCAACTGTATTAATAATCACTTTGAATGTGAATTTTCTAAACACACCAGTTAAAAGACAGAGATTGTCAGAGTGAACAAAAAAGCAAGAATCAACTAGAAGCCATCTACAAAACACATGCAGCTGGGTCCAGTTCTGGGACCTTCTTTTATCTCTCACTAACTCGAATATAAAACCTTGATAGAATTCATGGACACCTATTTGAAAACTGAAAAGTAAATATAGGTAGATGGATTGGGAAAAAAATCAGAGTTTGAAATACCACCTAAACGGTTATGAGTTCAACATTATTTTTTTCCCTCCAGCATCCTAAGCCTGAATTTGACATGATATGAAACCCAGAAGTGAGCATTGTTTAACAGAGTGCAATACAGGAGAAGCCTTGATGTTATGGCCTATGGAGTGGAAAAGAGAACTCCTAAATGTGAAAATGTGAGAATGTGAGAAATTCCCCAGGTTTTTATTTACTCGACTTCTGTTTTGGTCCCACAGTGGGAGTAGTGACAGCAAAAGTAGTCCAGAAGCAAGAGTGGTTCATGAAGGGAACTTCCAGTAATCAAAACTCTCAGGGATAAGGTTCTTTCTCTAGGTGGAGCCATGGCATCAAGGGGACAAAACTAAACTTCATACTAATTTTTCCTCTCTCTCTCCTGCAACTTGTTTCTGGAAATGATACCACCAAGCAAGTGGGTGGTTTCTGAACAGAGGACAGAAAATGGGAGCCAGAGAAATGGAAAATACTGAAAAACTATGGGAGAGGGAACAGTTTAGAAAAGAAATTGCAAAAAGTGGTTTTGAACCGCTGGGCTCACGTTTGATCTGTGAGTGCTTTGATGTGACCCTAATTAGCCTACCAAAGATTTGGAAAGTGAATCATCCCAAGTCCCACACTGACCACTAAGTGGTGCACACACTGTACTGGTCTAAATAGTACTATGAAAGCTTCAAAAATGTAATTGATGTTGGAACCCCAATACACAGAAGGGTAAAACAAAAATATCAACCTCCATAGGATAAAAACAATACTCTTGGTCTCAAATGATATTTACAATGTCCACAATACAAACTAAAATCAATCAAGATACAAATAACTATGAAATCTCAACTCACATGAAAAAAGACCATCAACAGACATGAATGATGAGACGACACAGACGATGGAATTGTCTAAAATTATCTATTATAAAAATTCTTGAATGAGAGAGCAGATCAAGATGGCAGAGCAGTAGAATATGAATCTCACCTCCTCCCACAAATACATCAAAAATACACCTTCATGTGGAATGATTCTCACAGAATATCTACCAAACGCTGGCAGACTCAGACCTCAGACTCCTGAAAGGGCAAGAAAATCTCCATGTAACAGGGTAGGACAAAAGAAAAAAAGAAAGAGGGAAAGAAATTAGGGCAGGACCTGCACACTTATCCATGGCTCATGGGCCCAGCCGCTCTGCAGCATGAGGGATCCTCCCGGACCGGGGCATGAACCCGTGTCCCCTGCATTGGCAGGCAGACTCTCAACCACTGCGCCACCAGGGAGGCCCAAACCCAATTATTTTAAACTCTACATTGTAAACCCTAGGGAACCACTAAATTTTTTTAAAGATATATAAATGATAAGTAAATAGAGGAGATAAAATGGGATCATAAAAATACTCAAATAAAGTAAGAAAACTCAAAAGAGAGAGAGAGAGAACAAACAAACAACAATGCAATGAATAGAAAAACAGCAAGATGGTAGATTTTAATCCAACTGTATTAATAATCACTTTGAATGTGAATTTTCTAAACACACCAGTTAAAAGACAGAGATTGTCAGAGTGAACAAAAAAGCAAGAATCAACTAGAAGCCATCTACAAAACACATGCAGCTGGGTCCAGTTCTGGGACCTTCTTTTATCTCTCACTAACTCGAATATAAAACCTTGATAGAATTCATGGACACCTATTTGAAAACTGAAAAGTAAATATAGGTAGATGGATTGGGAAAAAAATCAGAGTTTGAAATACCACCTAAACGGTTATGAGTTCAACATTATTTTTTTCCCTCCAGCATCCTAAGCCTGAATTTGACATGATATGAAACCCAGAAGTGAGCATTGTTTAACAGAGTGCAATACAGGAGAAGCCTTGATGTTATGGCCTATGGAGTGGAAAAGAGAACTCCTAAATGTGAAAATGTGAGAATGTGAGAAATTCCCCAGGTTTTTATTTACTCGACTTCTGTTTTAGTCCCACAGTGGGAGTAGTGACAGCAAAAGTAGTCCAGAAGCAAGAGTGGTTCATGAAGGGAACTTCCAGTAATCAAAACTCTCAGGGATAAGGTTCTTTCTCTAGGTGGAGCCATGGCATCAAGGGGACAAAACTAAACTTCATACTAATTTTTCCTCTCTCTCTCCTGCAACTTGTTTCTGGAAATGATACCACCAAGCAAGTGGGTGGTTTCTGAACAGAGGACAGAAAATGGGAGCCAGAGAAATGGAAAATACTGAAAAACTATGGGAGAGGGAACAGTTTAGAAAAGAAATTGCAAAAAGTGGTTTTGAACCGCTGGGCTCACGTTTGATCTGTGAGTGCTTTGATGTGACCCTAATTAGCCTACCAAAGATTTGGAAAGTGAATCATCCCAAGTCCCACACTGACCACTAAGTGGTGCACACACTGTACTGGTCTAAATAGTACTATGAAAGCTTCAAAAATGTAATTGATGTTGGAACCCCAATACACAGAAGGGTAAAACAAAAATATCAACCTCCATAGGATAAAAACAATACTCTTGGTCTCAAATGATATTTACAATGTCCACAATACAAACTAAAATCAATCAAGATACAAATAACTATGAAATCTCAACTCACATGAAAAAAGACCATCAACAGACATGAATGATGAGACGACACAGACGATGGAATTGTCTAAAATTATCTATTATAAAAATTCTTGAATGAGAGAGCAGATCAAGATGGCAGAGCAGTAGAATATGAATCTCACCTCCTCCCACAAATACATCAAAAATACACCTTCATGTGGAATGATTCTCACAGAATATCTACCAAACGCTGGCAGACTCAGACCTCAGACTCCTGAAAGGGCAAGAAAATCTCCATGTAACAGGGTAGGACAAAAGAAAAAAAGAAAGAGGGAAAGAAATTAGGGCAGGACCTGCACACTTGGGAGGGAGGTGTGAAAGAGGAAAAGGTCCCACACACTGAGAAGTCCCCTCACCTGCAGGAAGATCAGCTAGGACAGAGGGAGAGCTTCAGAGCCTTGGAGGAGAGTGCAGCAGCTAGTTTGCAGCAGCCAGAACAGAGAGAAACCTGCACAGACGGTATCAGAGCTACCCTGTCACATTATCCCGGGGTGCAGAGACAACAGAGGGAACACTGCCCAGTGGGAACCCAAAGAGGTATGAGCCAGGCAGAATTGGATGGTTCAACTGCAGGGATTCATTGACCTGCATTCACTAGTGCCTTCAACTACTCTCTAGGATATTTTCCATGATACCTTTCCTTTTCATGAAATGGGCCAGGAAATGTATGCTGTGGAGAACCAAAAGAAGTGGTGAAGAGCAAGGGGCGTCACTGAACCTGGTAATGAGAACTCAGTGAACTGCTGGGCTGTTCCTGTCCCTCCAGAAAGCTGTACCTTAGAAATGTGTGAAACCACCTGTTCATACTTCAGGGTTCTTCCATAAAAGAAGATTGGTTATGGGGGTTTTGAGACAAGATGGTGGAGTAGAAGGACTTGAGCTCACCACCTCTCACAGAAACACCAAAATCACAACTAACTGCTGAACAATCATTAACAAAAAAGATAGGAACCTACCAAAAAAGATATTCTACATCCAAAGACAAAGAAGCCACAAAAAAGATGGTAGGAGAGGCACATTTGCAATGCAGTCAAATCCCATACCCACCAGGTGGGTGACCCACAAACTGGAAAATAATTATATTGCAGAGGTTCTCCCACAGGAGTGAGAGTTCTGAGCCCTGCATCAAGCTTACAAGTCTGGGGGTCCAGCATTGGGAGGAGGAGCCCCCAGAGCATTGGCTGTGAAGGCCAGTGGGGCTTGATCACAAGAACTCCACAGGACTGGTGGAAACATAAACTATACTCTTAGAGGGTGCACACAAGTTCTCGTGTGCCCCAGGACCCAGGGAAAAGCAGTGACTTCAGAGGGGAACCTGTTTCAGACCTACATGCTGGTCTTTGAAGGTCTCCTGGGGAGTCAGGGTGTGGCTGAGGCTCACTGTGGGAACAAGGACAGTGGAGGCAGAGACTCTGGGGAGTATTCATTGGCATGAGCTCTCCTGGAAGCTGCCATTTTCGCAGCAAGACCTGGTTCTACCCAACATCCTGTAGGCTGCAGAGCTGGGAGGCCTCAGGCCAAACAACCAACAGGGCAGTAACACAGCTCCACCCATCAGCAGACAGGCTGCCTGAAGTCTTCCTGAGCCCACAGCCACCTCTAAACACACCACTTGCCACAGCCCTGCCCACCTGAGGCACAAGAACCTGCTCCAACCAACAGTGGTCAGGCACTAGTCCCTCACACCAGGAAGCCTGCACAAGCCTCTAGACAAGCCCCACCCAGCAGGAGGCAGACACCAGAAGCAAAAGAAATGACAGTCCTGCAGCCTGCAGAACAGAGACCACAAACACAGAAAGTTAGACAAAATGAAACAGCAGAGGAATATGTTCCTGACGAAAGAACAAGATAAAACCCCAGAAGAACTAAGTGAAGTGGAGATAGGCAAAATACCCAAACAAGAATTCAGAATAATAATAGTAAAGATAATCCAAGAGGTTGGAAAAAGAATGGAGGCACAGACTGAGAAGTAGAAGAAATGTTTAACAGAGAGCTAGAAGATATAAAGAACAAACAGAGTTGAACAATACAATAACTGAAATAAAAAATACACTAGAAGGAATCAATAGCAGAATAAATGAGGCAGAAGAACAGATAAGTGAGCTAGAATACAGAATGGTGGAAATCATTGCTGTGGAACAGAATAAAGAAAAAAGCATGAAAAGAAATGAGGACAGTCACAGAAACCTCTGGGATAACATTAAATGCACAACAGTCACATTGTAAGAGTCCCGGAAGGAGAAGAGAGAGAGAAAGGGCCTGGGAAAATATTGGAAGAGATAGTAGTTGAAAACTTCCCTAACATGGGAAAGGAAACAGTCACCCAAGTCCAGGAAGCACAGAGTCCCATACAGGATAAACCCAAGGAAGAACACACCGAGACACATATTAATCAAACTGACAAAAATTAAAGACAACGAGAAAATATTAAAAGCAACAAATAATATGCAAGGGAATCTCCATAAACTTATCAGCTGATTTTTCAGCAGAAATCATGCAGGCCAGAAAGGAGTGGCAGGATATATTTAAAGTGATAAAAGGGAAAAACCTACAACCAGGTATATTCTACCCAGCAAGGCTCTCATTCAGATTCATCAGAGAAATCAAAAGTGTAAAGCAAAAGCTAAGAGAATTCAACACCACCAAACCAGCTTTAACACAAATGCTAAATGAACTTCTCTAAGTGGAAAAGAAAAGGCCACAACTAGAAACAAGAAAATTACAAATGGAAAAGCTCAACAGTAAAGGCAAACATACAGTAAAAGTAGGAAATCATCTGCATACAAAAGATATCAAAACCAGAAATCCTGAGGAGAGTACAAATGCAGGAAATTGGAAATGCATTTGAAATTAAGAGACCAGCAACTTAAAACAATCTTGTATATAGTATATATAGAACTGCTATATCAAAACCTCATGATAACCACAAAACAAAAGTCTACAATAGGTACATACACAAAAAAGAAAAAGGAATGCAAACACAACACTAAAGATAATTATCAAACCAGAAGAGAAGAGAACAAAAGAGGAAAGGAAGAAAAACACTAAAAGAACAAATCCAAAACAATTAACAAAATAGCAATAAGAATGTACATATTGATAATTACCTTGAATTTAAACAAATTAAATGCTCCAACCAAAAGATATAGACTGGCTGAATGGATACCAAAAAAAACAGACCCCTATATATGCTGTCTACAAGAGACCCACTTCAGATCTGGGGACACACACAGACTGAAAGTGAGGGGATGGAAAAAGTTATTCCATGCACATGGAAAAAAAAGAAAGCTGGAGTAGCAATACTCACATCAGACAAAATAGACTTTAAAATAAAGACTGTTACAAGAGACAAAGAAGGACACTACATAATGATCAAGGGATCAATCCAAGAAGACGATATAACAGTTGTAAATATATATGCACCCAAAATAGGAGTACCTCAATTTATAAGGCAAATACTAACAGCCATAAAAGAAGAAATTGAAAGTAACACAATAATAGTAGGGGAATTTAACACCCCACTTTCATCAATGGACAGATCATCCAGACAGAAAATCAATAAGGAAACAGAGGTCTTAAATGACACATTAGACCAGATGGGCTTAATTGATATTTATAGAGCATTCCATCCACAAGTAGCAGAATACACATTCTTTTCAAGTACACATGGAACATTCTCCAGGATTGGTCACATGCTGGGCCACAAAGCAAACCTTGGTAAATTTAAGAAAATTGAAATCATATCAAGCAACTTTTCCAACACAACTCTGTGAGATTAGAAATTAACTACAATTTTTAAAAAGCTGTAAAAAACACAAACACATGGAGGTTAAACAATATTTTACTAAACAACCGATGGATCACTGAAGAAATTGAAGAGGAAATCAACAAATACCTAGAGACAAATCAAAACAAAATCAAGAAGATCCAAAACCTATGGGACACAGCAAAAGCAGTTCTAAGAGGGAAGTTTATGGCAATACAATCTTCCCTCAGGAAACATGAAAAATCTCAAACAATGTAATCTTATACTTAAAGCAACTAGATAAAGAAGAACAAACAAAACCCATAGTCAGTAGGAGGAAAGAAATCATAAAGATCAGAGCATAAATAAATGACATAGGGATAAAAAAACAATAGAAAAGATCAATGAAACTAAAAGCTGCTTCTTTTAAAAGATAAACAAAATGATAAACATTTAGCCAGACTCAAGAAAAACAGGGAGAGGGCTCAAATTAATAAAATTAGAAATGAAAAAGGAGAAGGTACAACTGACACCACAGAAATACAAAGGATCATAAGAGACTACTACTAGCAACTATATGTCAGTAAAATGGACAACCTGGAAAAAATGGACAATTTCTTAGAAAGGTACAATCTCCCAAGACTGAACCAGGAAGAAATAGAAAATATGAACAGAGCAATCACAAGTAATGAAATTGAAACTGTGATTTTAAAATTCCCAACAAACAAAAGCCCAGGACCAGATGGCTTCACAGGCGAATTCTATCAAACATTTAGAGAAGAATTAATGCCTATCCTTCTGAAACTATTCCAAAAAATTGCAGAAGAAAAAACACTCCCAAACTCATTCTATGAGGCCACCATCACTCTAAAAATAAAACCAGACAAAAATATCACAGGAAAGAAACTTACAGGCCAATGTCACTGATGAACACTGACACAAAAATTCTTAACAAAATACTAGCAAACCAAATCCAACAACACATTAAAAGGATCATACACCATGATCAAGTGAGATTTATCCAAGGGATGTAAGGATTTTTCAATATCTGCAAATCAATCAGTGTGATACATGACATCAGCAAATTGAAGAATAAAAACCATATGATCACCTCAATAGATGCAAAAAAAGCTTTTGACAAAATTCAACAACAATTTATGATAAAATTCTCCAGAAATTGGGCATAGAGGGAACCTACCTCAACATAATAAAGGCCATATATGACAAACTTTCAGCTAACATCATACTCAACAGTGAAAAGCTGAAAGCATTTCCTTTAAGATCAGGAACAAGACAAGGATGTCCACTCTCACCACTTTTATTCAACATAGTTTTGGAAGTCCTAGCCATGGCTATCAGATAAGAAAAAGAAATAAAAGGAATCCAAATTGGACAAGAAGTAAAACTGTCACTGTTTGCAGACATGATATTATACATAGAAAATCCTAAAGATGCTACCTGAAAACTACTAGAGCTCATTGATGAATTCGATAAAGTTGCAAGATATGAAATAAATATACAAAAATCTGTTGCATTTCTGTACACTAACAGCAAAAGATCAGAAAGAGAAATTGAGGAAACAATCCCATTTACCATTGCATCAAAAATAATAAAATACCTAGGAATAAACCTACCTAAAGAGGCAAAATACCTGTACTCTGAAAATATGGAGAGTAAAAGGAACTAGTTTGACTAAAATAATTGCAAGATAAGAACAATTTTGGAGGAAACTTCCTACTTGATTTTAAGATTTATTATAAAGGTACAGTGTAGTATGGGCAAAGGATAGACATATAGATCAAAAGAATGGAATAGAGAAACCAGAAATAGATCCACTCAAATGCAGTTAAGTTTTTTTGCCATGCAGAAGCTTTTTACTTTGATGTAGTCCCACTTGTCTATTTTTGCTTTTGTTGCTAGTGCTTTTTGTGTCATATCCAAGAAATCACTGCCTAGACTAATGTCATGAAGATTTCTCCTTAAGTTTTCTTCTAAGAGTTGTACAGTTTCAGGTCTTATATTTAAATATTTAATGAATTTTGACTTGATTTTTGTGTATGTTGTAAGATAAGGGTCCAATTTCATTATTTTCCATGTGGATATCCAGTTTCCCCACTACCATTTGTTTAAGAGACTATCCTTGAAATCAGGACCATCAAGAAATTATCTGCACTCCCATGTTCATTGAAGCATTATTCACAATAGCCAAGATATAGAAATAACCTAAATATCTATCAACTGATGAATGCATTAAGAAAATATGGTACATACAAATAATTGAACATTATTCATCCTTAAAAAATAAGGAAATCCTGTCATATGTGACAACATGGATGAACCTGGAGTACATTATGTTAAGTGAAATAAGCCAGTTCCAGAAGTTCAAATACTGCATGATTACACTTATATGAGATATCTAAAATAGTCAAACTCAAAAGCAGAGAGTAGAATAGTTGTTGCCAGGAAATGAGGAGTTGCTATTCAATGGGTAGAGTTTGAGTCATACAAGGTGAATAGTTTTAGAGATCTACTGTAATTGTGCCTATAATTAATAATACTTTATTATGCACTTAAAACATTGTTAAGAGGGTAGATCTCATGTTGTGTTCTTGCCACAATATAAAAAAGCAACTACCAATTGTCTAATTTTTGTGTAATATCAAAGAAAAATACAATTATCTAAAACTAAAGGCTATTAGCATATTGCTGTTTTCCCAAGCTACTGTATAGGAGGACAAATTTTCTTCATATATTTCAACCAAGATAACACATTGCAACAGATTGAATGCAGAAGGTATGAAAATACATCTATCTTCTATTAAGCCAGACATAAAAGAGATTTGCAAATTCATAAAACAATTTTTCTTTACCTTCTTTAAGGGGAAATAAAGTTATTTTTATGAAAAATGTGCTATTTATGTTATCATGTAGTAGGTTTATTATTTTCATGTTTAAGTGGGTTAATAAATATATATTATAAAGAAAAAAGCATATGCCATGAAATCATTAATTTTAAAAAAGCAAGAGTAGCTGTTACTATCCAGTTAATTAGACTTCAGTGCACAGAAAATTACTACATACAAAAGGGAATTACAAATGATAAAAGATCAATCCCCTAGGAATATATAATAATCCAAATTGTATGCATACCAGACAACAGAGCCTCAAAATAAATGAAGCAAAAACTAAAAGGAGAAATAAGACAAATGCACAAGTATATCTGAGGACTCCAACATACACTTTCAGGAATTAATAGAATCATTAGACATAAAATCAGCAACAATATAGAAGAATTAAACAGCACAATAAATCAGCAGTATCTAATTGACATTTATAAAGCACTACACCCAGAAACAACAGAATAAATATTTTGTTCTAGTGTCCATGGTACATTTCCATGTCCTGGGCCATTAAACAATAGTCAGTAAATCAAAAGTGATTGACATTAAACATAGTGTATTCTCTGATCCTAATTGAATCAAAGTAAAAATCAACAGAAGAATGAAGACAGCAAAGTCTCTAAACACTTGGAAATTAAAGAACATACTTCTAAATAATCCATGACTGAAAAAAGAAGTCTCAAAAGAAATCTTAAAAATACACATAGAACTGATTTAAACTTAAAAAACAACTTCTCAAAATATGAGGGGTGCAGCTAAAGCAGTACTGATAGGGGCATTTATAGCACTAAAATTCTTACATTGGAAAAAGGAAAAGTCTCAAATCAGTAATCTAAGTTACCACTTTAAAAAAACTAGAAAAATAAGAGCAAAATAAACAAAAGCAAGCAGGAGGAAAGAAATATTAGATAAGAGTAGAAATCAATGAAAACAGAAAAACTATAGAGAAAATGAATAAAATAAAAAGTTGATTCCTAAAAAAGATCAGTGAAATGGATCAACCTTTAGCAAGACTGACAAATATAAAAAGAGAGAAGACACAAATGGCCATTATCAGAAATAAAATAGGTTATATCACTACATATCCTGCAGTCATTTAAAAGCTAATAAGGGAATACTACAAACAATTTTATAAATTTGACTACTTAGAATATATAGACCTATTCTTTGAAAACCACAACCTCCCACAACTCAACCACGATGAAATAGGCAAGCTGAATAGTCCTGTAATCATTAAAGTAATTGAATTAAAAATAAAATCTCCAGAAATAGAAATCTCTAGGCTCAGATGTATTCATGTGAGAAATCTACCACACATTTAAAGAAGAATTAACACAAATTTTACACAATAACTTCAAGAAAACAAAAAGAGAAGGGAGTATTCCCAGCTAATTTTATGAGGCCAGAATTACCCTGATACCAAAACAAGACACATAGAGTACCCAAAAAAACCCTATAGGTCAATATCTCTCATGAACTTAAATATAAAAATCATCAAGAAAATGTTGGCAAATAGAATACAACATTGCATTAAAAGAATTATATGCAATAACTAAGTGGGATTCAGTCCAAGTACACAAGGCTAGATGAACATTCAAAAAAATAAATTAATGTAACTCACAATATTGATAAGCTAAAGAAGAAAAATATGTCAATGCATGTAGAAAAACACTTCAAATATTAAACACTAATTAGTGATAAAAATTATTGGCAAGTTAGGAATAGAAATGAATTACTTAAACTTGATAAGGAATCTTTACAACAAAAACCTATTGTCATTATTACCCTTAAAAGTGAAAGACTTGGACTTCCCAGGTGGCACAGTGGTTAAGAATCCACCTGCCAATGGAGGGGACATGGGTTTGATCCCTGGTCTGGGAAGATCCCACATGCCATGGAACAACTAAGCCCGTGTGTCACAACTACTGAGCCTGCACTCTAGAGCCCACAAGCCACAACTACTGACCCCTCGTGCCACAACTACTGAAGCCCGTGTGTGGATCCTGTGCTCCACAAGAAGAGAAGTCACTGAAATGAGAAGCCTGTGCACCACAATGAAGAGTATACCCTGCTCTCTGCAACTAGAGAAAGCCTGTATGCAGCAATGAAGACCCAATGCAGCCAAAAATAAATAAAATAAAATAAATAAATTTTTAAAAAGTAAAAGACAATACTTTCCCCCTAAGATCAGACCCAATGTAAAGATGTTCACTCTCTCTACTCTTTTGACATAGTACTGGACGTTCTAACCACTGCAATAAGGCAGTAAAAGGAAATAAAAGGCATACGGTTTAGAAAAGAATAAATAAAATATTTCCTATTTGTAGATGTCATGATTATCTATATAGAAATTCCCCCAAAGTATAAAAATTCTTAGAACTAACAAGTGAGTTAGGCAAGGATGAAGGAACAATATCAACACAAAAAAATCAATTGTGAGACTTTTACTTCCATCATTAGGAGCTCTGCGAACACATTCCCCAGTGAAAAAAGCATAACTGGCAAATATTATTTTAAAAAATAACCTTTTAAAGTCTCAAAATTATCCTAATGGGATACAGCACATGAAGCATTTATTCAAAAAAATCAACCAAAATTCAGTAAGAACAGTGAGCATCTGTGGCATTTTTGCCATGATCCTTACTCCTGCCCCCCAAGTTTAGTTTAATGGAACTTCCACTCCAGGTGTGTGTGTGTGGCCAAAAAGATGGGGCTCCCTTCCACCTAAGAGAGTTCACCCAATCAAATCATATGGTACCTCAGTTGGAGGGACAGACAGTCAGCACCTCACATCCCCTCCATCTCCAAGTTGCAGTAGCAAATGTAGCTCAGAGGTTGGAGAAGTCCTTCCCTCATCCAGTCCCTACCCATAAGATGAAGGTTATACCCCAGGTGCAGTAGGCTGAGAATACTGGGTTCCTGATCACCCTCACTCCAACTTGTTCAGAGGCCAGAAGTACTACACCAGGATAGGCAAACAGAGAAGACCAGAGGCCACTGCCCCACCCAGCACCCACAGCAGTGGATCAGAAGGTTTGCCCATGGAGAAAAGCAATCCATAAGACAAGAGCCTAAGGGTGCTCTTGAAAACAATAAGTCCACTTAATTATGAGCAACAAGCTAAACCATAGAACAGCTAGTTCACCAGAGAGAACCAGAGAAAGAGCCAATTAAGAAGAGCCCTCCTCAGGTCAGAGCTAACCTCAAAGACTACTTTTGCCAGAATTTAATTAAAATAATAGCAATCAGCTAATAATTAGTGGATTCCAGAGTGTAATACCAGATGAGACTGACAGCTTAGTAGAGTAATCAGGGAAAGAGATAGTCAAAGTGAGCCCAAAGTCTATGCCCTCCAAGAAGTAACACCAAAGGCTTCACACTGCAGAGAAATAGAATTCACTAAAATAGCCTAACCAAGTCACAAAGCAAATAGTTATATTAGAGTAAGGAAATGACATAAGAAGTTAATTCAAACCCATAGAAAAAATGAACAGAATCAGACAGTAAATATAAAAAAAAAACTTTATAAGTATATATGTGCTCTCCTTAATTGTCTCAGCTTCTTTAAAACATACAATTATATAAAATAACAATTATAACAATATATTGTTGGGGTTTTAGCATGTAAAGATATGATATGTATGAAATAATAGCACAAAAAAGAAAATGGAATAGAGATACATAGTGGTAACATTTCTATATCTTATTGGAATTAAGTTAGTAAAAATCTAAAGTAGATTCTAATAGTTAAGATGTATATGGAAAGCACTAGAGCAACCACTAAGGAAATATCTCAAAAATATACAGTGAAAAAATTATTAAAGGAATTAAATATTAAACTAGATAACATTAACTTAATGCAAAAGAAAGGAGGAATAGAAGGAAAAGACATAATCTATATAGAAAATTTAAAAGTGACACATTTAAATCCAACTACATCAATAATAACATTAAATGTTAATGGATTAAGCAATCCAATCAAAAGGTGGAAAATGTCTAACTGGATTAAAACCAAGATCCAACTATATGATGCCTACAGAAAATACATTTTAGATTCAAAGACACAGATAGATGAAAAGTAAAAGAATGTAAAAAATATATCATGCAAAGACCAACCAGAAGAAAGTTGGAGTGGCTATACTAAGATCAGATGAAAGAGATGCTAAAAAACATTTCTAGAGATATGTAAGGACACTATATAATGACAAAAGGGTCAATCCGTAAGGAATATATTATAATTATATCTAAGAAGAGCGCCCGACAATACATGGAGCAAAAACTGACAGAATTGAAGCAAGAAATAGACAATTTGATGACAATATTTGGAGACATTAATAAGGAATTTTCAATAATGAATAGGACAACTACACAGAAGATAAACAGGGAAACAGAAGACTTGAACAACACTGTACACAAACCAGTCCTAACAGACATCTATAAAACACTCCACCTCTAAACAGCAGAATATACATTCTTCCCAAGTGCACATCAAACATTCTCTAGGATACATCATAGTCTAAGTCATAAAATAAGCTATAGTAAACTTAAAAGTATTGAAATAATATAAAGTTTGTTTTCCAGTCATAATGGAGTGAAATTAGAAATTAACATCAGAGAGAACTTTTGGAAATTCACAAGTATGTGAACCATAAGGAGGGATATTATAATTTGATACAGAATAGAAAAGCATTAAAGAAAATCAACAAACCCAAATTGGTTCTTTGAAAAGACTAACAAACTCAACAAACTTTTAGCTAGATTGACCAAGAAAAAAAGAGAGAGAGAAAACTCAAATGAATAAATTCAGGAATGGGGAGGAGCTGCAAGATGGCGGAAGAGTAAGCCGTAGAGATCACCTTCTTCCCCACAAATACATCAGAAATACATCTACATGTGGAACAACTCCTACAGAACACTTACTGAACGCTGGCAGAAGACCTCAGACCTCCCAAAAGGCAAGAAACTCCCCATGTACCTGGGTAGGGCAAAAGAAAAAGAAAAAACAGAGACAAAAGAAAAAGGACGGAACCTGCACCAGTAGGAGGGAGCTGTGAAGGAGGAAAGGTTTCCACACACTAGGAAGCCACTTCGTGGGTGGAGACTGTGGGTGGCGGAGGGGGGAAGCTTAGGAGCCATGGAGGAGAGGGCAGCAACAAGGGTGCATAGGGCAAAGTGGAGAGATTCCTGCACAGAGGATTGGTGCCGAAGAGCACTCACCAGCCCGAGAGGCTTGTCTGCTCACCCAAGAGGATGGGTGGGCGCTGGGAGCTGAGGGTCCGGCTTCAGTCAGATCCCAGGGAGAGGACTGGGGTTGGCTGCGTGAACACAGCCTGAAGGGGGCTAGTGCACCACGGCTAGCCAGAAGGAAGTCCAGGAAAAGGTCTGGAACTTCTGAAGAGGCAAGAGACTTTTTCTTGCCTCTTTGTTTCCTAGTGCATGAGGACAGGGTATTAAGAGCACCACTTAAAGGAGCTCCAGAGACGGACACAAGCCACAGCTATCAGCATGGACCACAGAGACGGGCATGAGATGCTAAGGCTGCTGCTGCAGCCACCAAGAAACCTGTGTGCAAGCACAAGTCACTATCCACACCTCCCTTCCCAGGAGCCTGTGCAGCCTGCCACTGGCAGGGTCGCATGATCCAGGAACAACTTCCCTGGGAGAACACACAGCATGCCTCAGGCTGTTGCAACATCACGCCGGCCTCTGTTGCTGCAGACACGCCCTGCACTGCATACCCCTCCAGTCCCCCGGGCTGAGTGAGCCAGAGCCCTCAATCACCTGCTCCTTTAACCGCATCCTGTCTGAGCAAAGAACAGACGCCCTCAGGTGACCTACACACAGAGGCAGGACCAAATCCAAAGCTGAATCCCAGGAGCTGTGCGAACAAAGAAGACAAAGAGAAATCTCCCCAGCATCCTCAGGAGAAGCGGAATAAATCTCCACAGTCAACATGATGCACCCTGCATCTGTGGAATACCTGAATAGACAACGAATCATCCCAAATTGAGGAGGTGGACGTTGGGAGCAACGATATATAGATATATATTTTTTTCCCCTTTTTCTGTTTTTGTGAGTGTGTATGTGTATGCTTTTGTGTGTGATTTTGTCTGTATAGCTTTGCTTTTACCATTTGTCCTAGGGTTCTGTCTGTCCATATTTTTTGTTTTGTTTTGTTTTTGTTTGTTTGTTTTTCTTAGTATAGTTTTCAGCACTTGTTATCATTGGTGGATTTGTTTTCTGGTGTGCTTGTTCTCTTCTTTCTTTCTTTCTTTTTTTTAATTACTTAAAAACAATTTAATAATTATTTTTTGTTTTTTACTTTATCTTATTTTATTTTATCTTTTTCTTTTTTTCCCCCTTTTATTCAGAGCCATGTGTATGAGAAGCTCTTGGTGCTCCAGCCAGGGGTCAGGGCTGTGCATCTCAGGGGCGAAAGCCAAGTTCAGGACATTGGTCCAGCAGAGACCTCCCAGCTCCATGTAATATCAAATGGCAAAAATCTCCCAGATATCTCCATCTCGACGCCAAGACCCAACTGCACTAAACGACCAGCAAGCTACAGTGCTGGACACCCTAGGCCAAAAAACTAGCAAGACAGGAACACAACACCACCCATTAGCAGAGAGACTGCCTGAAATCATAATAAGGTCACAGACACTCCAAAACGCACCACCAGACGTGGACCTACCCGCAGAAAGAAAAGATCCAGCCTCATCACCCAGAACACAGGCACTAGTCCCTTCCACCAGGAAGCCTACACAACCCACTGAACCAAACTTAGTCACTGGGGGCACACACCAAAAACAACGGGAACTACCAACCTGCAGCCTGTTAAAAGGAGACCACAAACACAGTAAGTTAAGCAAAATGAGAAGACAAAGAAACACACAGCAGATGAAAGAGCCAGGTAAACACCCATCAGACCTAACAAATGAAGAGGAAATAGGCAGTCTACCTGAAAAAGAATTCAGAATAATTATAGTAAACATGATCCAGAATCTTAGAAATAGAAAAGAGAAAATACAAGAAACGTTTAACAAAGACCTAGAAGAACTGAAGAGCAAAGAAACAATTATGAACAACACAATAAATGAAATAAAAAATTCTCTAGAAGGGATCAATAGCAGGATAACTGAGGCAGAAGAGCAGATAAGTGACCTGGAAGATAAAATAGTGGAAATAACTACTGCAGAGCAGAATAAAGAAAAAAGAATGAAAAGAATTGAGGACAGTGTCAGAGGCTTCTGGGACAATATTAAATGCACCAACATGCAAATTCTAGGGGTCCCAGAAGAAGAAGTGAAAAAGAAAGGGACTGAGAAAATATTTGAAGTGGTTATACTTGAAAACTTCCCTAAAATGGATAAGGAAATAATTAATCAAGTCCAGGAAGCACAGAGAGTTCCATTCAGGATAAATCCGAGGAGAAAAACGCCAAGACACATATTAATCAAACTATCAAAAATTAAATACAAAGAAAAAATATTAAAAGCAGCAAGGGAAAAACAACAAATAACATACAAGGGAATCCCCATAAGGTTAACAGCTGAACTTTCAGCAGAAACTCTGCAAGCCAGAAGGGAGTGGCAGGACATATTTAAAATGATGAAAGGGAAAAACCTACAACAAAGATTCCTCTATCCAGCAAGGATCTCATTCAGATTCGACAGAGAGATTAAAAAACTTACAGACAAGCAAAAGCTAAGAGAATACAACACCACAAAACACAGATTTAAAAAAAAGCTAAAGGAACTTATATAGGCAGGAAGCACAAGAGAAGGAAAAGACCTACAATAACAAACCCAAAACAATGAAGAAAAAGGGAATAGGAACATACATATCGATAATTATCTTAAATGTAAATGGATTCAGTGCTCCAATCAAAAGACATACACTGGCTGAATGGATACAAAAACAAGACCCGTACATAAGCTGTCTACAAGAGATCCACTTCAGACCTAGGGACACATACAGCCTGAAAGTGAGGGGATGGAGAAAGATATTCCATGCAAATGGAAATCAAAAGAAAGCTGGAGTAGCAATTCTCATATCAGACAAAGTAGACTTTAAAATAAAGACTATTACAAGAGACAAAGAAGGACACTACATAATGATCAAAGGATCAATCTAAGAAGAATATATAACAATTTTAAATATTTATGCACGCAAAATAAGACCACCTCAATACACAAGACAAATACTAACAGCCATAAAAGGGGAAATTGACAGTAACACAATCATACTAGGGGACTTTAACACCCCGCTTTCACCAATGGACAGATCATACAAAATGAAAATAAATAAGGAAACACAAGCTTTAAATGATGCATTAAACAAGATGGACTTAGTTGATATTTATAGCATTACACAAGTTGGACTTAGTTGATATTTATAAGACATTCCATCAAAACACAACAGAATACACTTTCTTCTCAAGTGCTCATGGAACATTCTCCAAGATAGATCATATCTTAGGTCACACATCAAGCCTTGCTAAATTTAAGAGAATTGAAAGTATATTTTCTGACCACACTACTATGAGACTAGATATCAATTACAGGAAAAAATCTGTAAAAAATACAAACACATGGAGGCTAAACAATACACTGCTTAATAACCAAGAGATCACTGAGGAAATCAAAGGGGAAATCAAAAAATACCTAGAAACAAATGACAGTGAAAACACGATGACCCAAAAACTATAGGATGCGGCAAAAGCAGTTCTAAGAGGGAAGTTTATAGCAATAAAATCCTACCTTAAGAAAGAAGAAACATCTCAAATAAACAACCTAACCTTGCACTTAAAGCAATTAGAGAAAGAAGAACAAAAAGACCCAAAAGTTAGCAGAAGGAAAGAAATCATAAAAATGTGATCAGAAATAAATGAAAAAGGAAGAAAACGATAGCAAAGATCAATAAACTAAAAGCTTGTTCTTTGAGAAGATGAACAAAGTTGATAAACCATTAGCCAGACTCATCAAGAAGAAAAGGGAGGAGACTCAAATCAATAGAAATGGACAAATTCTTAGAAATGCACAACCTTCTGAGACTGAACCAGGAAGAAGTAGAAAATATGAACAGAATAATCACAAGCACTGAAATTGAAACTGTGATTTTAAATCTCTCAACAAAAGCCCAGGACCAGATGGCTTCACAGTCGAATTCTATCAAACGTTTGGAGAACAGCTAACACCTATCCTTCTCAAACTCTTCCAAAGTATAGCTGAGGGAGGTACACTCCCAAACTGATTCTACAAGGCCACCATCACCCTGATACCAAAACCAGACAAAGATCACACAAAAAAGAAAACTACAGACCAATATCACTGATGAGTATAGTTGCAAAAATCCTCAATGAAATACTAGCAAACGGAATCCAACAGCACATTAAAAGGATCATACACCATGATCAAGTGGGGTTTAGCCCAGGAAGGCAAGGATTCTTCAATCAATCAATCAATGTGATACACCATATTAACAAATTGAAGAATTAAATCCATATGATCATCTCAATAGATGCAGAGAAAGCTTTTGACAAAATTCAACACCAATTTGTGATAAAAACCCTCCAGAGAGTAGGCATAGAGGGAATTTACCTCAACATAATAAAGTCCATATATGACAAACCCACAGCCAACATCATCCTCAATGGTGAAAAACTGAAACCATTCCCACTAAGATCAGGAACAAGACAAGTTTGCACCCTCTCAACACTATTATTCAACATAGTTTTTGAAGATTTAGCCACAGCAATCAGAGAAGAAAAAGAAATAAAAGCAATCCAAATCGGAAAAGAAGAAGTAAAGCTGTCACTGTTTGCAGATGACATGATAACATACATAGAGAATCCTATATATGCTACCAGAAAGCTACTAGAGCTAATCAATGAGTTTGGTAAAGTACCAGGATACAAAATTAATGCACAGAAATCTCTTGCATTCCTATACACTAATTATGAAAAATTTGAACGTGAAATTAAGAAAACACTCCCATTTACCATTGTAAAAAAAAAGAATAAAATATCTAGGAATAAACCTACCTAAGGACACAAAAGACCTTTGTATGGAAACACAAAAGACCCCGAATAGCCAAAACAACCTTCAGAAAGAAAAACGGAGCTGGAGGATTCAGGCTCCCGGACTTCAGACTATACTACAAAGCTACAGTAATCAAGACAACATACATAGAGAATCCTATATATGCTACCAGAAAGCTACTAGAGCTAATCAATGAGTTTGGTAAAGTACCAGGATACAAAATTAATGCACAGAAATCTCTTGCATTCCTATACACTAATTATGAAAAATTTGAACGTGAAATTAAGAAAACACTCCCATTTACCATTGTAAAAAAAAAGAATAAAATATCTAGGAATAAACCTACCTAAGGACACAAAAGACCTGTATGCAGAAAACTATAAGACACTGATGAAAGAAATTAAAGATGATACATAGATGGTGAGATATTACATGTTCTTTGATTGGAAGAAGCAACATTGTGAAAACGACTCTACTACCCAAAGCAATCTACAGATTCAATGCAATCCCTATCAAACTACCACTGGCATTTTTTACAGAACTAGAACCAAAAAATTTCACAATTTGTATGGAAACACAAAAGACCCCGAATAGCCAAAACAACCTTCAGAAAGAAAAACGGAGCTGGAGGATTCAGGCTCCCGGACTTCAGACTATACTACAAAGCTACAGTAATCAAGACAGTATGGTACTGGCACAAAAACAGAAATATTGATCAATGGAACAGTTTAGAAAGCTCAGAGGTAAACCCACACACACATCGCCACCTTATATCTGATAAAGGAGGTAGGAATATACAATGGAGAAAAGACAGCCTCTTCAATATGTGGTGCTGGGAAAACTGGACAGCTACATATAAAAGAATGTAATTAGAACACTCCCTAACACCATACACAAAAATAAATTCAAAATGGATTAAAGACCTAAATGTAAGGCCAGACACTCTCATACTCTAGAGGAAAACCTAGGCAGAACACTCTATGACAAATATCACCGCAAGATCCTTTTTGACCCACCTCTTAGACAAATGGAATTAAAAACAAAAAAAATGAAACTTCAAAGCTTTTGAACAGCAAAGGAAACCATAAACAAGACGAAAATACAACCCTCAGGATGGGAGAAAATTTTTGCAAATGAAGCAACTGACAGAGGATTAATCTCCAAAATTTACAAGCAGCTCATGCAGCTCAATATCAAAAAAACAAACAATCCAATCCAAAAATGGGCAGGAAACCTAAATAGATATTTCTCCAAAGAAGATATACAGATTGCCAACAAACACATGAAAGAATGTTCAACATCATTAATCATTAGAGAAATGCAAATCAAAACTACAATGTGATATCATCTCACACTGGTCAGAATGGCTATCATCAAAAAATCTACAAACAATAAATGCTGGAGAGGGTGTGGATAAAAGGGAACCCTCATACACTGTTGGTGGGAATGTAAATTGATACAGCTACTATGGAGAACAGTATGGAGGTTCTTTAAAAAACGAAAAATAGAACTAGCATACAAACCAGCAATCCCACTACTGGGCATATACCCTGAAAATACCATAATTCAAAAAGAGTCATGCACCACAATGTTCATTGAAACTCTATTTACAATAGCCAGGACATGAAAGCAACCCAAGTGTCCATCGACAGATGAATGGATAAAGAAGATGTGGCACATATATACAATGGAATATTACTCAGCCATAAAAAGGAACGAAATTGAGTTATTTGTAGTGAGGTTGATGGACCTAGAGTCTGTCATACATAGTGAAGTAAGTCAGAAAGAGAAAAACAAATACCGTATGCTAACACATATATGTGGAATCTAAAAAAAAAAAAGGTCATGAAGAACCTAGGGGCAAGACGGGAGTAAAGACACAGACCTACTAGAAAATGGACTTGAGGACACGGGGAGGGGGAAGGGTAAGTTGGGACAAAGTGAGGAAGTGGTAGCGTATATATGGACATATATACATTTCCAAATGTAAAATACATAGCTAGTGGGAAGCAGTCGCATAACACAGGGAGATCAGTTCAGTGCTTTGTAACCAGCTGAAGGGTGGGATAGGGAGGGTGGGAAGGAGGGAGACACAAGAGGGAAGAGATATGGGGATATATGTATAGGTATAGCTGTTTCACTTATTTATAAAGCAGAAACTAACACACTATTGTAAAGCAATTATACTCCAATAAAAACGTTAAAATAAATAAATTCAGGAATGAAAGAGGGGTATTACTACTGACTTTATGGAAATAAAAATAATTATAATGGAGTGTTATGAGCAACTGTATGCCAACACAATAGATGACTTAGACGAAGTAGACAAATTATTAAAGTAATACCAACTCCCAAAACTGACTCAAGAAGAAATCTAATTGATCTATAGCAAGTAAAGAGATTGAATAAGTAACCAAAATAACTTGCCACAAGGAAAAGTCCAGGATTTGATGGTTTTACTGGAGAATTCTACCAAACATTTAAAGAATTAATACCAATTCTTCAAAATCTGTTTCATAAAATAGGAGGGAATATTTCCTAACTCATTCCTTGAGTATTTCTGTGATACCAAAGGCAGACCAAGATATCAGAGAGAAATAAAATTATAGCCCAATATTTTATGAATATAGATGCAAAAATCTTCAGCAAGATATTAGCCAATTGAATCCAGAAAAATATAATAGATTATACACTGTCACCAAGTTAGCTTTATTATAGGAATGCAGTGTTAATTAGACCTCTGAAAATCAAGTAGTGTAATACACCACATTGCTAGAACAAAGTAACAAAACCACATGATCATCTCAGTGCACATAGAAAAGGCAATTGAAAAATTAAACACTCCTTCATAGTGAAACCACACAACAAACTAAGAATACAAGAGAATTTCCTCAGTCAGATAAAGGACATCTATGAAAAACTCATGGCTAATATTGCACTTAATGGTGAAAGATTGTATGTTAATGCACTAAAATCAGAAACAAGAGAAGGATGTCTATTATCACTTCATCTTTTCAACATTGTACTAGAGGTTATAGTGAGGGTAATTAGGCAAGAAAAACAAATAAAAGGCCTCCAGATTGCAGAGGAAGACACAAGAGGGAGGAGATATGGGGATATATGTATATGTAAAGATGTTAAATAGATAAATAAATTAAATTAAAAAGAAAAATAAAGAAAAGAAATAAAACTATCTTTATTTGCAGATGACATGATCTTACATGTAGAAAATTCCAAGAAATCCACTAAAAATCTATTAGTATTAATAAATGAGTTCAACGATGTTGCAGGATACATGATCAATATATAAAAAATTATATTTCCATAAAGAAGCAAGAACAAGCAAAATGAAATTAATAAAACAATTCAACTTACAATAGCGTCAAAAATACTTAGGAATACTTAAAAGAAATGCAAAACTTATACTCTGAAAACTTACACTGTTGAAATTAAAGAGGACCTAAATAAATGGAACAGCAACACATGTTCATGGACCTAAGACTTAATAATGTTAAGATGTCAGTATTCTCTAATTGGTCTACAGAGTCAACACAGCCCTATCAAAATCTCAGCTGACTTCTTTTCAGAAATTGACAAGTTGATCCTAAAGTTCATATGGAAATTCAAGGGGCCTAGAAGAGTCAAAATCATCCTGAAAAAGAACAAAGTTGGAGGACTCACACTTCCCAATTTCAAAACTTAATTTTAAAAAACTATAGTAATAAAGACAGTGTTATACTGGCATAAGGATATATATATATATATATATATATATATATATATATATATATACCATTGAAACAGGACTGAAAACTCAGACATAAACTCTCTAATTTAATGTCAATTGATTTTCATCAAGGCTGCCAAAACAAGTCAGGGGTAGAAAGAAGTCTTTTCAACAAATGGTGCTGGAACAACTGAATATCCACGTACAGAGAATGCAGTTGGACTCCTACCTCACACCATATGCAAAAATTAACTCAAAATGGGTAAAAGACCTAAATGTAAGAGCTAAAACTATAAAAGTCTTAGAAGAAGAAAACCTAGGCATAAATTTTTGTGACCTTGGATTAGACAATGGCTTCAGGGACATGACACCTAAGGCACAAACAACAAAAGAAAAAAAAAGTAAATTGGACTTCATTAAAATTAAGAACTTTTGTGCTTCAAAAGACACTATCAAGAGAGTGAAAAGATAGCTCACAGAACGGGAATAAATATTTGCAAACCATATATTTGACAAGAGTCTAGTTCCCAGAATATAAAAAGGAAAAATCAACCCAAATAAAAAGACAAATAACCCAGTTTAGAAATGAGCAAAGAATCTGAATAGACTTTTCTCCAAAGAAGATATACAAATGGCCAGTAAGTACATGAAAAGATGCTCAACATCATTAGGCATTAATAAAATGCAAATGGGACTCACCGTGATATATCATTTCATACACACTTAGGATGGCTATAATATAAAAAATGGTAGTGAGGATATAGAGAAATTAGAATGCTCATATGTTGCTTTTGGGAATGTAAAATGTGAAGCCACTTTGAAAACCAGTTTAACAGTTCCTCAAAACATTATAGATAGAATTACCAGAGGACTCAGCATTTCCACTCCTAGGTATATATTCAAGAGAAATGAAAACATATGTGCACACAAAAACTTGTGCAAGAATGTTCATGACAGCATTACTCATAATAGCCAAAAGCAGAAACAAACCAAATTTCCATCAATTCGTGAATGGGTAAACAAAATGTGGTGTATCTATATAATAGAATATTATTCAGCTATAAAAAGGAATGAAGTACCTACACATGCTACAACATAGGTTAGCTTTGAAAATGTTATGCCCAATGGAAGAAGCCAGATACAAAATGCCACATATTGTATGATTCCATTAATGTGAAATGTCCAGAATAGACAAAACTATGGAAACAATAAGTAGATTTCAGTGGTTGCCAGTGGCTGAGGGGAGAGGGGAATCTGGAACGACACTAAAGAGTATGGGGTTTCTTTGGGGGGTGATGAAATGTTCTGGAATTAGTAATGATGGTATACAACCATGCAAATATACTAAAAACCACTAAGTTGTACACTTTAAAATGGTGAGTTTTATGCTATGTGAATTATATCTTTATCAAAAACATTTTTCTTATACCAGTCAGAATGGCCATCATTAAAAAGTCTACACATAATAAATGCTGGAGAGGATGTGGAGAAAAAGGAAACCTCCTATACTGTTAGTGGGAATGTAAATTGGTGCAACTACTGTGGAGAATAGTATGGAGGTTCTTCACAAAGTTAAAAATAGAGTTACCATATGATCCTGTAATCCCACTCTTGGGCATATATCCAAAGAAAAATCTATTTTGAAAATATACATGCATTCCAATGTTCATAGCAACACTATTTACAATAGCCAAGACATGGAAGCAACCTAAATGTCATCAGCAGATGAATGAATAAAGAAGTGTGGTACATATATACAATCGAATATTACTCTGCCACAAAAAAGAATGAAATAATACCATTTGCAGCAACATGGATAAACTTAGAGATTATCATGTTAAGTGAAGTAAGTCAGACAGAGAAGGACAAATATCATATGATACCACTTATAAGTGGAATCTAAAAAAATGATACAAATGAACTTATTTACAAAACAGAAATAGACTCACAAACATAGAAAACAAACATGGTTACCAAAGGAGATAACAGGGGTGAGGGGGAGAGATAAATTAGGAGTTTGGGATTAACATATACAAACATATATAAAATAGATAAACAACAAGGGCCTACTGTATAGCACAGGGAACTATATTCAATATCTGGTAATAACCAATAATGGAAAAGAATCTGAAAAAGAATACATATATACATATGCTGAATCACTTTGCCGTACAGTTGAAACTAAAACTAACACAACATTGTAAATTAACTTATTTTAATTAAAATGGTTAAAAACATTTTTAAAAAGTATAAGAAAGATATACCAGGCAAATATAAAGCTAAATAAAGCAAATATACATACATATATATTAATATCAGGAAAAAAATTGTAGGACAAAATGCCAATGATACTAGATTACCAGAAATAATTTCCTTACACATTGATAAATATTCAATATACCAGAAATATATAGCAATTCTAAATTTGGAACTATTTACAAAGCTTCAAAATTGACATAGTTACAAGGAGACATTAACAAATTTTCCATATCAACAAGCAGACAACATCCTGGAAGAATACAGAGCATTTGATCCAGATTAGCAAACATGACTTAATTGAAGCATATAGACTCTGAACCCAGTTGTAAAATGTGCATTTTTTTCAAGTTCTCATGGAATTTTTATCAAAAATTATCACACGTTGGTCCATAAAGCAAATCTCTATAGATTTAAAACAATTGAAATCATACAAAGTTTGTTCTCTAAGGAGAATGGAATTAAACTGGAAATGGCAAGGGCACTGATCTGTCAAAACAGAAGCTGGCCCAAGGGCTTGGCACCAATTGGTAGAGGCCTCCTTCTGTGTCAGGCATTAACCCTTTAGTTGCTAGATGATAATCTGTAGGTCTTAGCAGTCCTGGGAAAGAGACTGAGGTGGCCAGGGCAACTGGGTAAGTGATGGAGAAACTAAGAAAGCCTGGAGCAGTGCCTATTTACCAAATGGTCTGGAAATATTTTTAAAATTCATATGTCCATACAATTGTGCATCTATGGAATATCAGCCCTGTTTAGTAGGCAAATTATAGAATCAGATACTTATATTCAAAAGGAAGAAAGTTTGAAAATTAATAAGCTGTGCATCCAACTCCAGAAATTAAAAAAAGAACAACAGAATAAATCCAAGTAAAGTGAAAAGAAAAGAATAATGATAAGGAAAATAGCTAAATAAAAAACAAAGGACATCACAGAAAGAATCAGAAAGCCAAAAGTTGACTATTTTAAAAAACTTATAAAAGTGACAAACTTTTGGCAAGATTGATCAAGAGGAAGAAAGAGAAGGTACAAATAAACAAGGATAAGAGGATATAATTGCAAAGGTAACAGAGATTTTTTAAAATATGGAGATAAGAAGTTTATGCAAATAAATTTGGAAAATGACATGAAATAGAAAAATTCCTAGAAAACCATAATTTAACAACACTGACAAGAAGAAATAGCAAACTGGAATGATTCTATAGCTATTTAAAAGGCTGTATCCATTAAAATTTTTCTTACAAAGAAGACACCAAGCCCGGATGTTTTTACCTGGAAGTTGTGCTAAATATTTAAAGAACGAATAGTTACTTGGACAAACTCTGTGAGAAAATAGAATGAAAGGAAGTAGTTCCCACTTCATTTTATGACACAAAAGTCAAACAGGGAACTGGAACTATGAGAATGGAAAATGTACAGGTCACTCTCATTCATAAACAAAATGCCAAATTCCTGAACAAAATATTAATGAACTAAATCCAGCAGTTTTTATTTATCCTAGGATTGCAAGATAAGTTCCAAACAAGAAAAATCTCTCACATTAACAGATTAATTTTATTTAATCTTTAAATTTATTTAATTTTTTAATTTAATTTTATTTTATTTAATTTTCACACTTCTATTTTAACAGATTAGAATAGAAAATCAACCTGTCATCTCAGTGGATACAGAAAACATGTTTAAAAAATTCAACATCTACTCATCTTTAAAAAATCCTAATAGATAAGTAGGACTACATCAAATTAAAAACTTCTGTATAGCAGAGGAAACAACAAAATGAAAGCCAACCTGTGGAATGGTAGAAAATGTTTGCAAACCTTATATCTGATAAAGAGTTAATATCCAAAATATATAGGGAACTACTACAACCCAACAGCCAAAAACCAAATACCTACTTTAAAAGTGGGCAAGAGCCTGAATAGATATTTCTATAAGGAAGACACACAGATGGACAACAGGTATATGAAAAGATGTTCAACATAATCAATTATCAAGGAAATGCAAATCAAAACCACAGTAAGATATCATCTTACACTAGTTAGGATGGCTATCCTAAAAAAATGAAATACAACTGTTGACAAGGATGTGGAAATAAAGGGAAACCTCATACATTGTTGGTGGGAATGTTAATCGGTATTGCTATGGAAAGCAGTATGGTGAATCCTCCAAATGTTAAAAAGAGAACTACTATATGGTTCAGTAATCTCCCTTCTGGGTAAATATCCAAAGAAATTGAAATCAGGATCTCAAAGAGATACCTACACTCTCATATTCACCGCAGCATTATTCACAATGGTCAAGATATGGAAGTAACCTAAGTGCCCACTGGTGAATGAATGGATAAAGAAAATGTACATATACATGCATATATGTAATGGAATATTATTCAGGCTTTAAAAAGAAAGAAATCCTGCCATTTGCAACACCATGGATGAAACTGGAGAATATTATACTAAGTGATATAAACCAAGAACAGAATGACAAATACTGCTTGATACCACATATGTGAAGGATCTAAAAATGTCAAACTCATAAAAGCAAAAAATAGAATGGTGGTTGCTAAGGGCTGGGATGGGGCAGGGGAAATGAGAAGGTATTAGTCAAATGGTACAAAGTTTTGGTTATGCAAGAAAAATACATCTTAGAAATCTGTACAGCATAGTGCCTATAGTTAATAATATTGTACACATTAAAAATTGCTAAGAAGGTAAATCTTTTGTTAAATAATTATTATTGGATAATAATAATAGTAAATAAAGTAGATAGGAGAAAAAAATCCTATTGGCAAACTAAGAACAAACTGGAACTTTCTTAACCTGTTAATGGTATCTACAAAAAAAAATTATAGCAAACTTACTCAATGGTGAAACTTTAAAAGCACTACCTTTAAAAGTAGGTTCAACATAAACATGCACAATGCTAACATTTCTATTCGACGTTGGTGTGCATGTATCGAAGGTAGGAGGTCCTAGCAGTGCAGTAATATAAGAAAAAGAGATTAAAAAAAATAAGAATTGGAAGGGAAAAAAGAAAACTGTCATTTACATATAAATTATCAAAATTAATAAAAAGTTTATCAGGTTTGCTAGTTGAAAATGCAATATACAAAAAACACGATTAGGGCTTCCCTGGTGGCGCAGTGGTTGAGAGCCCGCCTGCCGATGCAGGGGACGCGGGTTCATGCCCCAGTCCGGGAGGATCCCGCATGCCGCGGAGAGGCTGGGCCCTTGAGCCATGGCCGTGGAGCCTGTGCGTCCGGAGCCTGTGCTCCGCAACGGGAGAGGCCACAGCGGCGAGAGGCCCACGTACCACACACACACACACACACACAAACACACACACACACACAAAAAAAAAAAGAACACACACAATTATATTTGTACTCATTAGCAATAAATTGGTAGCGGCGAGAGGCCCACGTACCACACACACACACACACACACACACACACACACACACAAAAAAAAAAAAGAACACACACAATTATATTTGTACTCATTAGCAATAAATTGGTATAAAATGTAATTTTCTAAAAAGGTATACAATAGCAAGAAAAATAAGCAAAAAAAGTCTTATAATGATGTATAAGCCCTTTTAACTTATAAAACTTCACTCAAATAACATCAAAAAAGTCTAAATAGAGAGGCACACCATGTTTACAGAAGACTCGATATCACAAAATGTTAATTCTCCTTAAATTGATATACAGATTGACTGTAATTCCAATCAAAATCCCAAAAGTGTGTGTGTGTGTGTGTGTGTGTGTGTGTGTGTAACTTGAAAAACTGATTCCAAAATTTATGGGAACAAAAATCCTCATTGCATAATTGTTCATAACCCAAAACAAAACTACCTAAAGGTACATCAATAGTAAGATGGATAAGTAAATCATGGGATAGTCACAAAATGTAATATTACACAGCAAGGAGAATAAACAAACTACAACTGCATGCAACAATATTATACATGGCACAAATAAACATAACACTGAATGCGAAAAACCAAGTCACAGATGAATATACACAGCTGTTCAAGCACTTTACACACATTAATGCATTTAATCCTCAAAACCGTCATTAAGTGATTGTGTGCCTCCCCTCCCCCACTGCCCACTGTGGGGGTGGGCAGGTCTTCTAGAGAGGATGCTCCAAGCAGGAGGTAATTCAGATCTTTCTGGGGTAAATAGCCTGGCCTCCTCAGCAAGGGAGGTGAGGCAGACATTGCCCAGGGCACTATCTAAGTTTATTATATCTGCGGTCTGACATAATTCAGTCAATCACTAATGAGTTACTGTCTTGTATACACAGAGCCCCATGCTTGGCTATGGTGAGTGGTAGAGTGGAAGTAGCACAGAGTGACCATTTACTGAGTATCTGCTATGTGCCAGGCTTTGGGCTTGATGCTGGGGATATGTTGGGCAAAAAGACCACACACCCTCCTTCTTGTTTAAATAATAATAATAATAATATTTATTGAGTATTTACTATGCACTGGACATTCTTCTAAGCATTTTATATGTTTCAGCTCTCTAATCTTCACAACAACACTATTACTAACTTCTTTTGACAGATGAGGAAATGGAATGACAGGTAAGTTAAGAGAATTGTCCAAGGTCACAGATGCAGGAGGTGGCAGAGCTGGGACTCAAAGCTAGGCAGTCTGAATCACTGAATCACCTCAACAACATGGGGAAGTAGGTATTAATTCTGTCTTACAGCTGAGGAAAGATGGGCTCAGAAGTAAAGTGAGCACATATTTATTTTGCACCCTCTATATGACAAACACTATATTAGGTGATTTATATCTATTATTTCTCCAACCTGAAAGACAGATTTCTCGGGAATATAAGGGTCCTAACAATGGAGGACCCAGGTATGCAGAGAGTGGCTTGCCTGCTTGCCAGCTAAACCCAACAGCCCCTTAGAAAGGATAAAGAGTGGCTTGGTGAGTGAGGGTGGAGTGTAATTCTCAGTCTCATCCAGGCTCCTAGATCACCAGATGAGAGATTGAAACTGCTGGTGGAGAGGAGGAGGAAGAAGAACAGGAGGTTGGTTTTTACCCCTCTCCATCTAACCACACCCTCCATTCTACATAGTATATTTAACATCCTACATCTTCCTGGATCGTCCCCTCACTAGCCCTGAGCCTGGACCTCCTCTAGCATTAGCATAGTGGAAGCTTGGTCAGCTGGTCCTTGAGATGTCTGGGTCCCACACTCCACAGCTGTCTTATCTCTGCACACCTTATGGCTCCTCAGGCCAAAATTCTTGGGCTGGCAGCACCTTGATCCGCAACTGTACCCTGTTATCTATGGGAAATGGTATACTCTACTTAAAAATATATTTTAGAGGTTTTGTTTGCTTCCCCTTTGAACCTGCTCTTTCTTAAATTTTCAAAGTGAACATTACACCAGCAGGCTTTCCCTGAATGTCTTCTCCCTCAAATCCCCAGAGCAGCAAGAGTGTCCATATGTGCCAATAAGGCAATGCAGGATACAGGACACCCAGCCTTTCCCAGCCCAGTCAGAGGCTTATTAGAAGAGACCTGAGAAAGGGGAGGAGCAAAACCGACCAATGATATGGTACTCTTGTGTACCCAGCACCTGTCCTCTGAGAAATAATGCCAGGAACCGTCACTTATTTCACCCAAGCACTATCAGACAGTACTAATTTCCAGACACTTCACTGATGTCACCAAAATAAAACATTTAGGCTAACACTGAACTAGAAACGTCAAATTTCAAACAAGAAGTATTCCAAACAAGCTCTGGATAAGAAAGAAAAAATTCCTAGTCAAAAATCCCTCTGATTAAGATGGTCTTTATATAATTCTCATTCTTTCTCTGTCTTCATCTCTCTCTTTCTGTCTTTCTCTACCTTTTTGACATTAGCCTCTTGTTATCTAGCCTACAGCTATTTCATCCAGCTGCTCATTTATTCCAACTCTCAGGTTGGGGTGGGGGTGGTTGGGGGGGCATGTCCTTTGCTCTTCTACATCCACTCTACCACCACCACCTTGAAGCCCATGGAAGCAAACCCCACTTACAGCCCCTCCTGCGTTGCAGCCTGCTGTTGCCACCGTTGTGTGGAATCCAGATCTTCTGCAATCTGGTTTGGGTGAGTTCTCCCATCTCTTGAGACATCTTAGGCGTCGCAGCTAATGACACCACTGTCCACAAGGTACCGGGCCTCACTTTGTCTTATTAGCTGTCTCTTCTGTTGCTGTGGTCACAGCAGGTGGTGGACAGAGTTAGGACAGGGAGGTGTGCTGGTGTTCTGAGCCCTCTAGCAGCCTGTCTCCAGCCCCTCTCCTGTCTCCTAGTCATTGCCTGCCTTGTCTGCCTCTGCTCCTGTATGTACCACTGGGGGCTTGGGCGCGGAGGAGAGGTTGAACAGAGGTCAGCAGAGGCCTCTGAACTCCAAGGGCTGTGTACATAGGAGATAAGTTGAAGCCCAGCAAGGAAGGCAGCCAGCAAGACAGCCCAGGTCTGGCCAGTCACTTCCCTCCAATGAAGACAGGACTAATAGAGTATGCAAATAAAAGACCGAAGGTCATGTGCTTATATCCTGTGTGGGGTGGGGAGGTAAAGGTGATGCAGGCAGATCTCAGCAGCTTTCATAGCTTCGAAATTTAAAACAGGCCCAAGTAGAATGTCAAGTTCCAACCCAGAAACAGAGATCCACATCAGAAATGCAAGATTCCCAAGAACAAACACACAAACACAAAGTCCCTACTGAAAAACGCAACGTTTTGAGCTAGCAATCCTAGGTCTGAACTGGAAGTGGAAGACTTACTGCCTCAATGCCCTCCCTCACAAATGGCATTGCAACCCTTGTCTTCCCTGAATTCTGCTACCTTTCCTACTGAAGGGCCCCTCTCTCCTAAAATGTGTTGCCCAGGACACTCTTGGAGAGATGGGCACTATCTGATCATCTTTATGCTCTCTCCAGCCAAAGCTAAATAAATCAGAGTAAATCGTACACCTTGGGAAGAGAAGTGAATGCAGCCATTGCTAGGGGGAGAGATGATAAGCACAGTTCACATGACTGCCAACTGCCATCAGGTGCCCTAGGGAGAAAGGCATTGTGATCTGACCCAGAACCAGACTAAAGTTCTTCATGCCAAGTCATGGGGATGGAGGCTTAGGGGGGAGGCTGCAGCAAGCAGAGTGTGGTGAGTTGGGAGCAATGGCCTCAAAGTAGGACAAGTCCATAGGCCAGAGCCATCCTACCCAGATGTCTCTGCATTACCCTCCCCCATCCCCCTGGTTGTTTTGAAGCTTTTATGTGTAGTACTCATCTAACAGCATAGCTTACGTGGAAGACATCCAAGTGTGCTCTTACTTCATTCTTTTGCAATCTTCCCACCCCTTGATGAACCTCCAGTGATTGGCTACAAGGAAGCTCAATTTCTTCCACTGAGCTGGGCAACACTGGGGCAATCTCATGAAGATAGCAATCTCCAATCCCTGACCTCCAATGCTCTCAGCTCCACTTTGCCTTTTAAGAAGTTCCCTAAAATACATTCCCAGAATCCTAGTCTACATAAGGGTTAGATTCCCTCCAGTTGTTGTGTATAAATCATACCAAACTTTCAATACATTTCAAAGCCTGCCCTTCTAAATGAATCTACTGAGGCAGTGGATCACAGTGGTTAAAAGCAATGGGCTCTGGAGTCACACTACTGGAGTGGAATCCCACCTCTGCCCCTTGCTATGAGACCCTGGGTAGAACACTTAATTTTTCAGTGCCATGGTGTTTTCATCTCATAAGGGTACGTACTCCCATAGGGCTGTTGAAGATTCAATGTGTTAACACATATAAAGTAACGTGGAAAATGTTCATTATATATTACCTAACACTCTGATTCCCTTTGTGAAGTAAAGGTCAGTTTCCTCTTTGGCTAATATGCAAGTTCTGGTGTAATGCTGAGCATTCAGGAAATGCTCAGTAAAGGAAACTTACAAAATTATGACAAAGGGTTAACATTTATAATAAATAAAGAGCTCATGCCAATCAATTAGAAAGATGAATTCACTTTTACTTTTTTGGTTTTGTGATACAGAAGTCCCCTAGAAATCATTGCATCCAACCCTCTCAGGTAAGAAGATGGAGGCCTAGAGAGGGAAGTATTTTCCTAAGGTCCTATAGTAAATTAAGTCACCAAGTCAGAAGTAGAACACTGGGGATCCGATTTCTCCAGTCCAGGGTTTTTCTTTGGTTAACTGATCAATCAAGCTTGATTTAAGAATGTGGTCTTCTAGATTAGCTCAGAACATTTAGAGTCTTAGAACTAGAGTTTGGAAGAGATGCAACTCTCTTAATCCTAATAAATCTCCTAACTGGTATCACTCTGCTAAGGCTAATAATCTGAATAATAACCCTTTACATGTATGTTTTCCATGGCCCACAAAGAAACATATTCCTTATCATAGTTTCTCCTTCCAAACATTCTCACTAACCTCACAGGGAAACTGAGGTCTAGGGAGGGAGAGTGGCTTGTCCGAGGTAATCAATCCAGTCACGTGAACCCCTCTTCTATGTTTACAATTTTGTCCTCATGACCCTGACAAGAGGCAGAAAGATAAATTTAGCAGCAGGAAATCTGAGATAGGAGATTAGCGGGCTTTTGACAAGGTCTGAAAGGGTAAACTTGGGGTCAAGGCTTGAAAACCCAACTTAAAACTACCTGGAACTATCTGTGTGCCTATGTGTGTGTGTGTGTGTGTGTGTGTGTGTGTGTGTGTGTGTGTGTGTTTGTGTGTGTGTGTGTTTTTACCACTGTTATCAGTTCTGATTCCCCAGAAGTAGGAAAACTAAAGCTTTATGGGAAGGCCTCAGCCCTGGCTCTTCTCAATCAAACCTGTCTCTCCAGTCATGCCTCTCTTTAGACCTCTGTGGTTAAATTGTGCCAGTGGACTCATTAGGCCCCCAAACTTACTGCTCCTTAAGGATGGGACTGGATCTCAGTTATCTGTGATCTGTTTCCAGGTGTCTAGCTCAGGCCCTGGCACAGAGGAGACTTGCTCAGTCTATATCTCTCTGCCCTAGATGAGATGAAAACATGTACAAATAATCCCCATTCAACAAGGTAAATTTTATAAAAGAGAGCTATCCAGGGAACTGGGTGGGAGAACTAACTTGGTCTGAAGGTAGAAGGTGGTAGTAGGATCTAGAAAGTTTCTCAACCCTGAACGGGGCAGAACAGAAAGAACAAAAGAATGAAGTCCCCCCTCCAAAAAAAAATTTCCAATTAACTGGTTACAGAAAAAAATTGTTCACTCAGTATCAGAGACTCACTCAAGACCAAGAGCTGAGTCACAAATTCTAATTTGGGGTTAACTCCATGGAGGAAAAGCATAAAGTGTGACTACCTGAGGCCCACAAATCCTGACCATCCTCCCAAAGTATGGAGTGTATGGGAGAATCTCATTAAAAGCAGTATCAAGACAGTACTGACGGGTATCAAAATCACAAAACCGGTCTTCTTATTGGTAATTCTTGGAGTGTGTGGGTGTGAATGCATTTGTGTTAGGGTGAGGAGGGGAGATTGCATGCTTACAGGTCAGGTGCCTATATGTGAATATCAGGCCTTCTGTGGCAGCAGCCTAGGATCCACTTCCTTCTTGGCCACTGCCCTGGCCCACCATCCCCCCACTACTTTCAGCCCCATGCCTGGGGACCAAGGTTTGCTCTATCCTAGTCTTAGGAGTAGCCCTCCACAGACCATAGTCACTCAGGGAGAAGAGCAGCTGGAGGGTTATGGGTGGTATTGCCTGTGGAGGCTACAGAAAAAGTAGGATCACTAAGACAGAGCACGGAAGTCCTGAAATATTTCAGAAGAGTTTTAGTTCCTGTCATCTCACTCCTCTTCACCTTGTGACAGTCCTCTGGGACTATTTCCTCTGAGGGAAATAGGAGGGACTTCAATTTCCATTTTGGTGAGGAGGCTATTGAAGCCCAGAGAAGCTAAAAGCCTTGTTCAAAGTGCCACAGCAAACCAGCCCTACTTTATACACCAGTTGGGAGGTAAGAGATACAATCTCTATCATCCAGTTCATTCAAAACTGGACTAGACCATGTTAGAGAGACTTCTAAAGTGCTAGGGAACTGCCCTTTGGGCCAGTGTTCCACAAAGACAGGTCAGAATGGATGATAGATAATGAGATATAGAAATCTTGTTATCCCCAACTTCCCATACACTTTAGTGAACAGTTTGAGTGACCACCTATTCCAAGAAAACTTTCCAGAGAGCCTAAAGAATGGATTTGGGTTTGTGTTAACTCCTATCTATTTTTCCTTCTGTTTCACCTACCTGTTCTCCTAGAGGTTTTTTCTTCCATCGCTAGTTATCCAACACACGACACACGGCTCTCTTGCATTTTAGACCCCCAAAGCAGGTCCAGAGAGTGGCATCAAGCAGGGAACCTGGAGGCACTCGTTGGTTCCCTGGGAAGGCTGGGGAAGTACCCTTGGTAAGAGGGGGTGTGTGCCCGCTGTTGAAATATCAGCTGCCAAAGAAGTTCCTGAGTCACCCAGAGCCTTTTCTCTTCAGGCCAACCATGTGTTCGCCTTGCCCCAAAGGTCAGAACTAATATTAACAAGCTACTGCAGAATGGGGAAATGAAAACCAGCAATGTAAACAGGCAAGATCTGGATTTCCTTGGGGCTGGTTCAGATTGGTCTTCAGTGTAAATCAGCACGATCCCCTACTGGAAAGTGATTTGGCAATATGAAGCAAGAGCAATAAAAATGTTCATTTCCTTTGTCCTAATTATTCCACTCTTGGGACTCAATCCTAAGCCAATAACCACCAAAACATGGAAAAGCTTAAAGCACCAACATCTTAATTTTAATTGCAGGGCTATTTTCTGATGGCAACAACTGGAATGTAACCTTTAAGTCCTCCAGGAGGTAAAGCAGCTCTTTGGGTCTTTTTTGCAGACCCTGAGAATGATGGTTTTAAGGTTATGGAATTCTGGGGGGAAAGTAATTATGCCACAATTCTGGGTGAGGAACCTAAGGATGCGAAGTTATGCTTTTCCCTGGACATTGGGCACGTCTGTTATTTCTATTTTTATGTTATCAAAAACAAGTCACTAACCTGTTGATGCTCTTGCTATTGCCCTTTATTTGTTCACTCATTCAACAAATATTTATTAACTCCTAATATGTGTTGTGCGCTATATTAGGGGATGGGGCTAACAAGATGAATCAGATATGGTCATTGCTCTCAAGCTGTTGGCAGTCTAGTGACAGAAATAGAAATCAGTGGTAGCTGTGCATTGTAAGTGCTGTGACAGAATGGACCATAGGGTGGTGTGAGGGCCCAGAGGAAAAGATCTAACTGGGGAGGTTAGGAAAAACTTACTCAGGAAAGTATTCCTTGAGATGATTAAGACAGGGGTTGAATCCTGGCTCTACTGCTTCTGTGATACTGGGGTGAATTCACTGAACCTCTCTTACTTAGCCTCAATGCCCCTTACAGTGTTGCCCTGATAATGAAATGAGATAATGCATATGGAAGAGCCATGGGTTATATTGGAAGACAGTGCTGCTCTGGAACTTGGGTAGCCCACTTAAACTCTCTTGGCCTTGATTTTAATCATCTGAGAAATGGAGCAAAGAGAAGTACCTGTCAGGCCACATCTTAAGGGATGCTATAAGGCCCAAGACAAATAATGACTACAGGGTGGGCTTGATACAGCTTCCCCATCCCCCTCCCCCAGCCCAATAAAGCCAGAGGCCCTCTTCTAAATCTTACTCCATTAGAGTGCTTCTTTTTTTCCCTCATTTTCCCCGTGGTTTATTGAAAAGGTTCAATACTCACTATTTTGCAGCCTGCCACCCCCCAATATGTTTTGGGATCTTTCCATATCACTACACATAGAACATTTCATTATTCCCACCCTTTTGTAAAAAAATATTTTATATTGGAGTATAGTTGATCTACAGTGTTGTGTTAGTTTCAGGTGTACAGCAAAATACATCATATACTGTTTATTCTTTTTCAGATTCTTTTCCCATACAGGTTATTACAGAGTATTGAGTAGAGTTCCCTGTGCTGTATAGTAGGTCCTTGTTGTTTCTCTATCATATATTGTAGTGTGTATATGCATTAAAAAATTGAGGTAAATTTGAACATAAAATTAACAATTTTAAAGTGTACGATTAGTGGTATTTAGTACATTTTGCAAAGATTTCATTTATATGAAATATCAAAAATAGGTAAACCCACAGGAACAGAAAGCAAATTGATGTCATAAAGGTGCTGGCGGTGGAGGGCATGCGGACTAACTGCTTAATGCGTAACGGGTATGTGTTTCCCTTTAGGGTGATGTTTTGGAACTAGGTAGAGGTGATGGTTCCTCATTCCTTTTATTATTATTATTTTTAATTATGGTAAAATATACATAACATAAAAATTTACCATTTTAAACATTTTTAATTAAGATTCTTTTGGCACAAAAGCATATAGATCAATGGAACAGAATAGAAAGCCTGGATATAAACCCACACACCTACTTTCAATTAATCTTGAACAAAGAAGGCAAGAACATACAACGGAGAAAAGACAGTCTCTACAGCAAGTGGTGCTGGGAAAGCTGGACAGCCTTATGTAAATCAATGAAGTTAGAAGACTCACACCATACATGAAAATGAATTCAAAATGGTTTAAAGACTTAAATATAAGGCGTGACACCATTAAAAAAACTCTTAGAAAAAGAACATAGGCAAAACATTCTCAGACATAACTCCAGGTAATATCGTCTTAGATCAGTCTCCCAAGGCAAAAGCAATAAAGCAAATAAACAAATGGGACCTAATCATACTTAAAAGCTTTTGCAAAACAAAGGAAACCATAAACAAAGCGAAAAGACGACCTAAGGACTGGGAGAAAGTATTTGCAAACGATGACCGACGACCAGCAAGATCTTTTTTTTTTAACATCTTTATTGGAGTATAACTATTTTACAATGGTGTGTTAGTTTCTGCTTTACAACAAAGTGAATCAGTTATACATATACATACGTTCCCATATCTCTTCCCTCTTGCGTCTCCCTCCCTCCCACCCTCCCTATCCCACCCCTCTAGGTAGACACAAAGCACCGAGCTGATCTCCCTGTGCTATGCGGCTGCTTCCCACTAGCTATCTATTTTACATTTGGTAGTGTATATATGTCCATGCCACTTTCTCAGTTCGTCACAGCTTACCCTTCCCCTCCCCATATCCTCAAGTCCATGCTCTAATTGCCAAAATGGAGTGCATTTCTTATTGCTCCCTCCTCTGGCCGCAAAGTTCCCTTCGCGCATTCCCCCTCCCACATTTACGCCAGCCACTCCCTAGTCGCTGGGTGCCGCAGCCCTCTTCGTACTCAGGGGTGCAGTCTGAACACTGGGGGCGGGGCTTCGGTCGCTGCGCGGTTCCGCCACTTAAAAAGTGGTAAAATCTCGTTTGTAAGTAATCGAAAGCACCAAGGGGACTTTTCAGCAGAGCAGAAACGCAGTCAGACTCGGGCACGTAAGCCAGTGTCGGTGGTAGGGGAAAGAGCCCAACCCCTGGCCTTCCTCTCACTATTCATTGCCCCTAGGCGACCACACCGCCCCCTTCAGCTTCCGTTTCTCCAGCCAATGAAAACTGAAGGGCTTGAATCCCCGCCCCATGTGTGTCCAACCCTTTTGCGGCACGCACAAGAACGCCTGCGCAAATGTGCGCGCGGAAGGCCAGGCCTGGAAGACTTAGGAGTTTCCGGTTTTTTGCTCGCGCCTACGTGGGGCGCGGGCTTAAAGGCATTGTAGTTAGCTGTCAGCATGTTGCGCGTGGTGAGCTGGAACATCAATGGGATTCGGAGCCCCGTGCAAGGGGTGGGATACGAGGAGTCCAGCAATTGTACCGCCATGGCCATGAGGCGCATCTTGGACAAGCTGGATGCTGACATCGTCTGTCTTCAGGAGACCAAAGTAACCAGTGAGCGCTCAAGAATTCAGGACCCCTACCACACTTTCCCTTTTCCGCTAACTTTTGCTCTTTGCTTCATATCATTTCGCTTTCCCATTTCTCTATCCTTAGAGTCCTCCTCTTAGAGCCCGTCTGGAATCCCGATCCCCCCTCTATATTTCGCACTCCAGCTAGATCTCCTAATTCCGACATCATCTCCCGGCCTCAGCTGAACCATAATTCCCTCCCCCTTGCAATCTCCATCTTCTTTCAGATCCTCTAATTCCTACTCATTCTCCTGACACAGCTCAGTCCCCCAAATTTCCTCCCGCCACACACTTTCCATCTCCCACTCCCAAGTGAGACACCCCCATTCCCCTTTTCTGCCCCCAGTTCATATCCTTTAATTCTCACACCATCTTTGCCCCCAGTTTAGACTCCCTAATTTCCTTTTTAAACTTATATCTCAGATCCCCTGTTCCCCTTATCTCTACCGCCATCTTTCCTCCCCAGCTGAGAGCTTCTCATCATTTCTACCTCATGTCCCACCCCAAACTTAGACCCTCTAATTCCTTCTCCCCCACAGCTCAATCCCCTGATTCCTTCCCTCCCACCCACCTCCCTCTAAGACCCATTACCTACTTTCCCTCCATCCTCAGTTCAAATCCTTGAATTCCCTCTCCTACCTCCTACTCCCAGCTCACATTCCCAGTTCTCTCTCCCATATGTCCATTTCCCACCCCCAACTTCCTCCAGTCACCTAGTCACCTAGCCTCCTCCCACCTAATTCTTCACCTCCCATTCAGTAGTCTTCCCCTTTCTCGTAATTCTGATAACAATTCCCTCTCTAGTCCCCACCTTTTTAGCTTCTCTTCTTATCATAGATACTGATATTCCCTTCTACCCTGGCTCTGATGTGTGCAAGAAATTAGCCTACAGCTGTAATTCCAAGCCTTTCTGTGTCCTGGGTCCTAGTTTTATCTCTGATGTAATCTTACATCTTTTTTTTTTTTCCAGGGGATGTGCTGACAGAGCCCCTGGCTATTATTGAGGGCTGTAACTCTTATTTCAGCTTCAGCCGCAACCGTAGTGGCTATTCTGGTAAATGGGGCTTTCTGGGGACTTTAAAGTGATGGAGACAGGTGGGAAAGGGTTTTCAATATTTAATGAGAAAGTAATAAGAAATGTAGGCTTCTCATCCACAGAGCTAAAGCCGTATCAGGTTATATGAAGGATAATTTTTATGTATAATATTGGATCTCAGAAACACAGTAGTGTGATGGTTAGTTGTATGAGCTCTGGAGCCACACTGCCTGAGTTTGGATCCTAGCTCACTTCCTAGCTGTGTACCCTCTGGCAAACTACTTAACCTCTTTATGCCTCAAGTTCCTCAGCTGGAAAATGGGGATAATGTGTACTTAGGGCTATTACAAGGACTAAACTAATTAATCCATGTGATAATAATAGCTAACATTTTCTGAGCACCTACCATGTAAAGCACTTAGAATGTTAGCTGTTATTAATCTGCTGCTTTTCTAGATGAAGGAACTGAAACTCCAGGGTTTGTGTAGAGTTGCCTCAGGCATCCATGGCCCTTGAGTTGGGGGAGTCATCAAGAGAGCCACACTTGATGAAGCTGAGTCGGGTGACCTGTGCAGGGGCAATAGGCTGTGCAACAGGCTGTTGGCTGCCAGGCCTGCTCAGAGTAACCTCTCTGTCTCCAGGTGTAGCCACCTTCTGTAAGGACAGTGCTACCCCAGTGGCTGCTGAAGAAGGCCTGAGTGGCCTACTTGCCACTCAGAATGGGGATGTGGGTTGCTACGGAAACATGGATGACTTCACTCAAGAGGAGCTTCGAGCTCTGGATAGTGAGGGCCGGGCCCTCCTCACACAACACAAGATCTGGTAATAGCCCACATCTGCCTGTCACCGAGCATCGCTGGTTCAACTCTGTGAATGTGGTGATTCTAAGGCTTGCCTTATAAACATGCATTCACCATGGAAAACTTCCCAAACTTGCCTTTCCTGGACTTCAGTCCTGGCGAGGCAACCTGCTATGTGACCCTGAACAAATCATATTCTCTTCTGAGCCTTGAGTTCTCTATTTCTACGGGGGGGTCGGGGGAGAGGGAGCCTGGTCAGGAGGACTAGCTCTCTTTTTTACCACAGGTGCCTCAGAAGTAAGTGAGCCAACTTTACTTCCCCAGGTTGCTCTCTTTCTGTGTCCTATCTTTGTGAATGGCAGTACCATCACCTGGTTTACCTGAGTGTCATCCTAGATGTAGTCAGTCCTCAAGTCCTGTGTATGCCAGCTTGTTCATGTCTCTGTATCCCTTTCCTTCACTTCCATCCCACAGACAATCATTAAGTGGAAGCCACATGGTGTGGGGAGGGGAAGGGTGGCTTGAAAGTGACCCCTTTTTGGGGGGCCGGTTCTATTCTCCCCAGCACATGGGAAGGGAAGGAGAAGACCTTGACCCTAATCAACGTGTACTGCCCCCATGCGGACCCTGGGAAGCCTGAGCGGCTCGCCTTTAAGATGCGCTTCTATCGCTTGCTGCAGATCCGAGCAGAAGCCCTCCTGGCAGCTGGCAGGTACTGCAAACCTGGGCAGCAAGGCTTCCTTGAGCTTGTCCTGGGTGCCCAGCCCCTGTCAAGGTCCATTGAGAGGTATATGGGATCTTTGTCTTTTGAGTTCATTTACAGCCTAGTTGTAGACACCAGCAGGCCCACCAGAATAGGCCCTGCTGTCTAAGAGCTATGGGGACCAGGTAAAGTGACACAAATATGGGTTTTGTACTCAGATACCTCTGAGCACCTATCCCAGCTCCTCCTTTTACTCACTGTGAGCCCGAAGGCTAGTGTTGCCTCTATTTTCTCTTTTGTAAAATAAGTGTATGAATCCCTACCTCAGAGTATAGTTTTAAGGATAAAATGAGATGAGGAAGGTAACGTACTTGGGAACAAATTAAAAGTCTTATCCCAGGGAGGGACAGGAAAGTGAGGGTAGGTTGGCGTAATCGAGGGATGCTTCCTAGAGGGAGTGGTACCTGAGCTCATCTTTGAAGGACCAGAAAGATGCCATTAGGTAGAGATAAGTGAGACAATCATGTCAAACAGGGAACAGGGTTACCTTTGGAGATCAGAATTAGGTTGGTCAGTTGTAAAAGGCATCAAGGTTATTCTGAAATTGGAGAGGCAGGCTATTATGACTTGCCGTTGGATCCCACCTTGACCTCTATGTGGCAGGTGGCCTATCTGAGATCTTGGGCCCAGGAAAAAGTAGATGGGCCAGGACTACTGCTTCCCTTTCTGGACGTTCATTTTATGTTTTTCAGCCATGTTATCATTCTGGGGGACCTGAATACAGCTCACCGCCCCATTGACCACTGGGATGCAGTCAACCTGGTAAGGCTCCCTCTAGGCCTTTGACCTTACTCCTGACTATGCTTCTGTTTAGCCAGCCAATCAATGCTGGTTTTTTGGCCCAGGGACAAGCTTCCTTCATGGAAAAGCAGAGCTTAGTTTGAAATTCTATTCTCAAAGCACTGAGGATTGTGCTGTGGACTCAGTTAGTAGTCAGTTCTGGCTCGGCCCCTCAGAGCTCTCAGCATGGTGGTGGGGTATGGACACATGACCAGTCAATTATAGAATGGTGTCTTCAGGGCTGAGGCAGAGACAGCAGCCCAGGAGGTTAGGAGAGCCCAGAAATAGGATTTGGGCCAGCCAGGACGTTGGGGGAGATATCTTAAAATCTCTGAATCTTAAAAGATGAGTAGAACAGAGCTTTGGGGTGGGAAGCAAAGAATTCTAGCATGATGAGCAAAGGCTGAAAGGTGAGAATTTGGCTGATGTGCATTGGAGACTACAAGTCCCATTCTTGTTAGGGCGTGACAGAGAAGGAAGGTGAGTAGCAGGAGATGGGGCTGGAGAGTTTCAGTCAGATTTCAAGGGCCTGGAACTCCACATTGCCTTGATCATTTCCCTAATATACTATGTTTCCTGCTCATGAACCTTCAACACCTCCCTGTTACCTTTGTGATGCAGAGAAAACACACAGGCCTGGCATTCAAAACTCTTTCTTGTCTGCGCCCAGTCTCCGTTTCCATCCTCAGCACCGCTACACACTCCATCCACTCCAGCCAGGTCATCTCCTCTCTGCCCATTGCAAAAGTTATTCTCATTTTGTCTTTTCTCACTGTCCTCTTAATTGGTAGGCATGCCCCCCCCGTCTTCTTTTCTTGTGTGAACCTCTCATCTCTGAGTCCCTCTATGCCAATGGTTCTCAACCCCTGAAAGTACATTAGTACAAGGAGCTTTTACAAAAATGTCAATACCTTGGTGCAACCCTAGACCAATTAAATCAGGATCTATTGGGTGTGGGGCCAGGGTAGCAGTATGTTTTAAAAGCTCCCAGGCTGATTTTATTGTATATTCAGGCTTGAGGACCACTGCCCTAGAATCTCCAAGTCAGTTCTCATCATAGCTTGCCTCGTAAGGGGAGGGATAAGTAACTTATGCTGGCACAGTCCAACTCAGCAGTAGGCTTGGCTCAAAGAAGAGGCTGTAGGAAGATTCCTTGATTAGTTTGCAGAAGAGCCACAGGAACATAGATGTGTCTCCCAGCTGGGAAAATGATCAGAAATGAGATAATGAGAGACTGGTGGGGGGGGGGGAAGGGAGTGTACACTACGAACTGCAAGCCTTCAATCCTCCCTAGCTTATTCCTTATCGGTGTTTACTTAGTCTGTTTTTGCTGCTTCCTGTGATAGTGTTATATACTTTTATGCCTTCTCTTCTTAGTTTAGAAATATCTTAGATATCTTGAGTGTACTTCCTACATTCATTTTTTCCCAGGGAAAGAAAACTAATAGTACCAGATCACATGAGAAACACAATCTTTCCAAAATAACAGAATATGTCTACTTCCCACAAGACCGGCTCTTCTAGTCTCATCTCCCTAAATAGTACCATCGTCCCCTTGATTGCTCCAACCAGAAGCCAGGGAATTGTGTTAGTGTTCTCCTTCTCTACCCCCCTTTCCCATTCAGTTGGTCAGTGAGTACTGTTGATTCTAGCTCCAAATCATCTCTTAATTTCATTTTGTCTCCTCTGGCACCACCCTAGTCTAAGTGACCATCATCTCTTGATAGTCAGTCTGGTTGTCCCTCAAGTCTTTTGGGTATACTGTCCCCTCCCTCCACAGGCCCATCACAGAAGTTGTTCTCTCAATTTGTAACACCCTCTGCCTGGATTACTCTTGCTCAGCCTTCACTTCTCAGCTCCAGATTACTTCCTGAAAGGAAGCCTTGTTGGTCCCCAAGACAAGATCATGGTCCCACTTTGTCTCTAGTATCGTGCCTGGCACATAATCAGTGTTCTTTGAACATTTGTTGCATTGAATGGGTGAGTGGATTGGATGGATGATGAATTACAGGTCAGAGCCAAAGGAAGTATTCAGACCTGAAACCCTGGAGCCCCTCAGCTCAAGAAGGGGGGTGGTCAGTGAATGCTTTGACACACACAACAAGATAAGCCAAATAGTACCAGAGGGTTTACATGAAAAGGCAACAGGCTTCTTAACTCCTAACCTCAGCCCTACTTCCTGGAGGTAACCACTTTTAACTTGCTGTTTTCCATTCTCTTGGTGAGCAGTTCTGAGAATTGCTTTGATTAACTAACAGCAAGCTTTCAGATCTGGGATTTATGGCCCAGTGCAAGGTAGAGGTAGCCTGATGCAGAGGGGAAAAAGAAGTGTGGCCTTTTAAATCAGGAAGGGTGGAAAGTGAATCCCAGCTCTGCCAGTTCTGGACTGTATGACCTTGAGCATTCTTCTTTGAAACAACCATATTTTCTTGTCTGTAAAATGAAGCAGTTAATCTAAGTCCCTTCCAGTTCTAGGCATCTAGTTCTGCCTCTTTCTTTGTCCCCCTCCCCTTTCCCCAGGAATGCTTTGAAGAGGACCCAAGTCGCAAGTGGATGGACCACTTGCTCAGTAACCTGGGGTGCCAGGCTGGTTCCCATACGGGACCCTTCATTGATAGCTACCGATGCTTCCATCCAAAGCAGAAGGGGGCCTTCACCTGCTGGTCCACAGTCAGTGGTGCCCGCCATCTGAACTATGGCTCTCGGCTTGACTATGTGCTGGGGGACAGGACCCTGGTCATGGACACCTTTCAGGCCTCCTTCTTGCTGCCTGAGGTGATGGGCTCTGACCACTGCCCTGTGGGTGCAGTCTTAAGCGTGTCTTCTGTGCCGGCAAAACAGTGCCCACCTCTGTGCACCCGCTTTCTCCCTGAGTTTGCAGGCACCCAGCTCAAGATCCTTAGATTCCTAGTTCGTCTCGAACAAGATCCTGTGTTCAGGCAGTCAGCGCTGCAGCTCAGCAATCAAACACCGGTACAGATGCGCCAAAACAAAGCCCGTGTGCGCTCAACCAGGTCTCGGCCAAGTCAAGCTGGTTCCAGTAGAGGCCAAAAAAACCTGATGAGCTACTTCCAGCCATCCTCCAGTCGTCCCCAAGCTTCTCCTAACTTGGAGCTTCCTAGCCTGGGCACCCTCGTGACCCCAAAGACCTCAGAAGAAGACATGATGGCCAATGTGGTGGAGGGGCGGGCCAAGGCTTCACAGGCCAAGGATGAAAAGGAGGTACGGACCTCATTCTGGAAGTCTCTGCTGGGGGGGCCCTTGCCCATGCCCCTGTGTGGGGGCCACAGGGAGCCATGTGTAATGCGAACTGTGAAGAAGCCAGGACCCAACCTGGGCCGCCACTTCTACGTGTGTGCCAGGCCCCAGGGTCCTCCCACTGACCCCTCCTCCCGCTGCAGCTTCTTCCTCTGGAGCAGGCCCGGCTGAACCAACCCAGGCCTAGGGATGTCTGGCATGGTTAACCTTGTACATGGTCTGAGGCCAGCTTCCTCCTAAGCTATCTCCTCCTTCCTCAAGACGTCCTTCCCACCTCCTCTTCCTCCCCCACCTTCCTCAGGGACCCTTCCCTTTCCTCTTTTTCTTCTTCCTCCAAGGCCTCTCTTCCTGTCTCTTCTTCCTGCCTAGCTCCTCCTCACTGGTGAGCTTCTTTTGCCTTAATGCTGTGACCCAGTCCCCCACCCCACTTCCCACCTTCCTCTCAGAATTACAGAGGAACCAGTTGCCCCAGGAAGTTGTGATTTTAAACCCCTTCCTTCCTTGCTGGGAAATGTATCTGTGCCTAAATAAAGTCCGTGTCTTTGTTGTAGTGCACCATGTCATGTGGACATTTTGGATGTGCTCCATAAAGCTGAGTCAGAGACGTTATCTCAGTCCCGGGTTTGCCAACTGCCTGTAACCTGATGATATAACTTCCAGGGAGAGGGGAGGAAGGAGGAGTGGTGCTTACCATTAAGGTGCTCTGTTGAGTTGCTGGGGTTCCCTGAACTGCTGAGTTTGGATCAGCAAGAGAGGTGGGTGTGGTGGGGCAGAAAGCTCATGTGGGCTGTGTAGCTTTAAACCAATGTTTCTCAACTGATGTGTCTCACAGCTGCCACAAATGGGTTACAGGGTGGAAAGAAATGGGTCCCTCAACCCTAGAGTTGCCAGGCAGGACCAGGAATTGCACAAGTGTCAGGAAAGATTGCCTCCTAGACAAATAATACCATTAATTCACCCAAGCGTGCCATGCAAATGTTTTCAGTGTGTTATGACCTAGAACGTTTGGGAGCATTGCCTTGAACAAGTTGCTTGCTATAGCCAAGCCTCTTTCTCACCTTGGGAAACAGAACTGATAAGTCTTGTTCTATAAGATGCTGTGAGAAGCAAAGAGGATAATGGATTGAGGAGGACATCCATTCTCTCTGTTGGAAAATACCTCCAAAGTTTTGGGGAACCAGTCTTTTCCTCCAGGCAGATTGGTTTGGGCTGATTCCACCTCCTGGCTTCAGAGGCTACCTGGGGCCCGAGTTTCTGGGCCTACGCATGAAGAGTCAATCCTGGATTTTTGTTGAAACCATGGGGAAAGAGCCATTTGATATAAACCTGCCAAATGTCCTGGCTCTTTGTTTAACTCACTGTGTAGTTTTTGGCCTCTTCCTCTTTCTGGATCTCAGTTTCCCTATCAGTAAAATGGGACGGTCAGACCAACAGGTGATCAGTGGTTTCCTCATGGCTCTGCCACTTGTCGAAGGGGGTCAGGTATAATGTAGTTGTCTGTTCTCTGTCAAACAAAGGGCTACAAGTGCTACACTTTGCTCTTTATTTTCAGGCTCAAGTCAGCTAGAGGCACACAACAAAGCAGAGGACAGGAGGCGGCCCAGCCCCAAGAGAGGTGCAGGTGCAGTGGGGATCCAAGGCAGCTTGTTTCTCAGGCATAGGTGGTGACATACTGGGGCCCCATGTTCCCAAAGTAGGAACGTTCCCACTCACTCATGAGCTCGAAGTGCACAGGACGGCGACAGAAGTTGCAGGCAGCTATAGATACATCCTGGAGGGGCAGCCCCACCTCAGTCCAGGCTGCCAGCAGCTTCTCTGAAGGTAGTGAGGGGAGGGGAGGGAAATAATTGGTTAGAGTAGGTCTTAATCCCTGTGTCACATTACGGATGTGCCAAGATATTGATCTCCTCAACCCTTTGAGATGTCTTGGAACCAGAAGTATCCTCCTCAGTTTGCTCCATGGTGTGCTATGAATGTTAGGATTTGTGTATGGGTGCTGTGATGTATAAAAGTTTGAGAAACACTCATGTGACATAATTTGAAGCTATACTGGCCTGGCCTGAACCAAGCCCTAAGTACAGGACATGCTGTGGCTCAAGAAGTGAATCCATCTAGTTGGAAACTCCTAGCCTGGTGAGGAAGATGACACTGACACTACTCACACAGTGTCGATAGTATTGTGACCTGGGAGCCTGGGGCAGGGGTTTTTCCTAGAGGGAGTGGGAGCCCAGAGGACAGAACCTGACCTTGCTGTCAGAAGTACCTCAGTTGTGTCTCTGTCCCTGGCTTTTTTTCATGCCGACTTCCTGTGTGATCTCATCTAGTTTTATGGCTTTAAATACCATCTGTATGCTGATGATTCTGAAATTTTCATCTCTAGCCCAAAGCTCTATCCGGAATTCTAGACTTGTATATCCAATTGCCTTTCTATATCTCCACCTGGATATCTAGTAGGCATCTGTAACTTAACATGAGCACAACTGAGCTACTGATCTCCCTACTCTCCACCAAGTCTACCCTACTTTCAGCCTTACCCATCTCAGTTGATGGCAATTCCAGTTGCTCAGTACAAAAATGTTTGAGCCATCCTTTATTTTTCTCTTTCTCTCCTACCATACATCCAGTCTATCAGCAAATACCATTGGCTCTACCTTCAAAATCTGACCACTTCTCATCACCTACAGTGCTATTTTCAGGTCTGAGCCACCATCATTTCTTAACCCAGAATATTACAGTAGCCCCCTAATGGATCTCCCCGCTCCCAGTCTTTCTTTCAGTCTATTCTCAACATAGAAGTAAGAGAAATTCTTTTAAAACCTGAATCAGATATGTTACTCCTCTGCTTAAATCCTTCAGAAGGCTCTCCATTTCAGAGTTAAAGCCATAACCCTTCCAGTAGCCTATAATACCCTACACAGTCTAGCCCACATTGCCCCTCCTCAGTTTTCTGTCTCTTTCCCTCTTGCTCACACCACTCCATCCACACTCATCTACTTACTGTTCTTCAAATACAGAAGGAATACTGCTGTGTTAGGGTCTTCCTTGTCTTAGGCTGTTCTCTCTGCCTGGGATGCCCTTCTTTTAGATTTCTGCCCAGCTAACTCCTTCACCTCCTTCATATCTTTGCTCAAGTGTCACTTTGGTGGTCTCTACCCATAACACTCCATTTAATGCTACAACCCTCCTCCAAGCTAGCCCATGTACCCCCCCAACCAGCACGTTCTATCCCCTTTTTCCTGCTCTATTTTTTTCCATAGCGCTTAGAACTACCATGCTATTTAATTTGCACTTACTTTTTAAAGTGTTTTTGACTATCTCTTCCCACTAGAATGTAAGTTCCAGAAGGATAGGGAATTTGTGTCTGTTTTGTTTACTACTGGATCCCCAGCACCTAGAACAGTGTCTAGTACACAGTAGGTACTCAGTAAATATGTGTCAAAAGAATGAATGAAAGGATGCCTGATTAAGGCTAGAAGATGAAAAGAAGTAAGCCAGAGTAAGGGGTGAGGGAGGGCATTCCAATCAGAAGGGAGCATCATTAGCAAAATTCCAGAGGTAAGAGGCTAGAGCAAAATGAGGGAACTATAAATCATTCAGTGTAGCTGGAGAAATAAAATGAATGTGGGCAAGAAGTGAGGGCATAGGGATCACCATGTTGAAGGCACTGAATGCCATGCCAAGGAGCTTTGACTGTTCTCCAAGCCAGTTGTCTCCAATTTGGGGGCTTACACATCCTATTAGTATAAAATTTGTAGTATGTACCTCCAATGTATGTATTTTTTATATACTATATACATATATCATTGTCACTTTATATATTAGAGATCAATATCAGTCATGCTTAATTTCCTATTTTTTTAATATAAAAAGTAAACATAAAAGTCTAATAAATCCCCTTACCCTATGGATCATCTTGCATACCTCACCTTGGAGACCACTGCTCTAGTCTAGACAATAGAGAAAAATGAAGAGGTTTAGGCAAGAGAGCTCTATGGTCAGATTTTTAGAAAAATCCCTCTAGTGGTCAATATGGATAAGGGATTAGAAGGAAGCAAGAGAGAAGCAGGAAAATTAGTTAGGAAGAAATCACATTGACATGACTTAAAGAAGTGGCAGTGGAGAAAAGACATTTGAGAGCGATTGTAGAGAACATTTGCAAGATTTCATGATGGGTTGTCTATGACATTGAAGGACTGACTGGTGGAGTCATGGTGGATGCCTCATATTTCTTTCCTGCAAAAGCCCAGCATAAATGGACACTCCGAGAACTGAGAGTACTGAGAGGTCTATAACTGAAGCCTGGAGCAAGTGAGAGGACTGAGCAAAAGGTCCAGAAGTCTAGATCATTAGCTCACAGAGGTAGTATATAGATCTAGTGGTATGAGCATGGATGTAGAAACAGACTCTCCAGTTCAAATCTAATAGCTGTGTGACTTTGGACCAGTTATTATATGTTTGTATGCCTCAATTTCTACATGTATAAAATGGAAATACTAATAATACCATCTGTACCCCATGAGGATTAGATGAGTTAATACATGTAAAGTGTTTAGAACAGTTCTTGGCACATGGTAAGTACTTAATAAATGTTGGCTAGCATTATTTGATGTTTTTAAATGAATGAATGAATGGTGCCTACCTGTCTTTTCTTCCTGGGACTCTCATTCTGCCTATGCTCCAGACAAACAGAATGACTGTTGCCCATGCATGCCCTCTGTTTTCCTATCTCTAGGTCCATGCTCATGGAATTCCCTTATTCTGGAATGTCCTTACACCATACCACATGTACTTCAAAGTGCAGCAGGACTTCCTTACCAATAAAGCCTCTTTAATTTCACCCTTCCTATACCCTCTCTAGCCATAAATGAGCACTCTCCTTCCAGTTCCCAGAGTACTGGAACTCATCACACTGGACCAGTACGATCCATGTTTATGTCTGTCTCCTTTGCTATACCATCAACTGCCTATGTGTCTTTCACCCAACAGACCTAGAATGAGAACCTGCTCTATGCCAGGCCCTGCACCCAACAGGAATCCAGTAAACTTTAGGTGAATTGACTAAACTGGCATCTTTCAGAGAGTGCCAAATCCTAACCACTAGGCCACCAGGGAGCATCTAAACTGGCATCTTTCAGGGTAAAACCCAAGCTACTCAGCTCTACAAGCCTCTAAATCTTGTGTTGTCTTTGTAGGTTCATACATAAACACTCCCCTCCACCACTCCATTCTTACTACCCTACATTCCAGTAACACCTGCTTATTGTTCTTGATAAGTCCCAGGCTACTTCTCACCCTCCTCCTTGCCTTTCTTCATACTCTTCCTTCTGCTAAGAATACCCCTTCTACACCCTCTTTCTTCTCTTGGTCCAATACCACACAGCTTTGTAAGGCTCAGCTCAGGTGTCACCTCCACTAGGAAGCCTGTCTTGAATCCCACAGGTTGGGTCAGGCCCCTCCTCTCTGCTCCCACAACTCCCCCATACATTGTCTTTGTTGAACTTTGATCAGCCCTTGAAGTCACTGTTTGGGTCTGCTATGATCTCCTCAACCAAACTGAAGACCTATGAGTATAAGGACTGTTTCTCATTCATTTATGACCCTAGTATAGGGTCTGGCACATAATAGATGTTCCAGGAATATATTTTTAAACTGAATGACATCCATTCTCAACTTCTTCACATAGTGGGGCTGAAGGGAAGGAGAGTACTGTAGGCACCCATGTTGAGGACTTACCCACAAAGTCTTCCATCATCTGAGGGTTGTGGTGGGGGGAGGGTGCCAAGCGCAGCAGCTCCTCACCCCGGGGGACAGTTGGGTAGTTGATGGCTTGCACATAGATGCCATGCTTGGAGAGCAGGAGATCACAGATCCTGCTGTTCAGCGCTGCATCACCCACCTGGGCTCAGGAGAAAAGGCTGTCAGTATCTGCCATCCTGGCACCACTATCATTAGCTCCATTAAGTAGGTGGAGGGAACCAGATCAAGGAACACCACTGAATTTTGGGACATATTTTTTCATAAGAGGCTTAGTCAGTGGCAGGTCTAGAATTTCTATCAAGGAGTTGCTCTGAGGCAGCAATCAAATTTGAGATACATGTACCTCAATGTTCATAGCAGCACATACACACACACACAGTGGAATATTACTCAGCCATAAAAGAGAGTGAAATATTGCCATTTGTAGCAACATGTATGGACCTGGAGAATATTATACTAAATGAAGTAAGACAGAGAAAGACAAATATATGATATCACTTATATGTGGAGTCTAAAATATAATACAAATGAATCTATAAAGAAAACAGACTCACAGAAAACAAACTTATGGATGCCTAAGGGGAAAGGGAGGAGGGGAGGGATAAATTAGGAGTATGGGATTAACAGATACGAATTACTATACATAAAATACATAAGCAACAAGGATTTACTACATAACACAGGGAACTATAGTCACAGGGAACTGTTAAATATATAACACAGGGAACTATTACTATCTTGTAATAACCTATAATGGAAAATAATCTGAACTATATATATATATATATATATATATATATATATAAAACTGAATCACTTTGCTGTACACCTGAAACTAACACAATATTGTAAGTCAACTATACTGCAATTTAAAAAAAAATGAAAGGAGGTGGAGGTGGCACTAGGGACCTTGTCTTGAAGCTGTTGGCAGAGCAAGCATACTTAGCTATTATGTTAATTTGGGGTGGTTATGGGTAAGAAGATAAACCCCCCCAAGCCACCTCTGGGGTGCTGTCACTGGGTTAATTAAAGAAACATATTTACAAAAGCAGTCTTTCAAGGGAACATTGGGTTAGCCCAAGAACAGTGACCATTCTCATCAATAAAGGTCACAAAAAATTGTCCTTACCGTACCCCAGCGTACCGACACACACAAATAGATGTCATTTAAGAAAGAATTAGCGGTTCATTTATTTTTTAACATCTTTATTGGAGTATAATTGCTTTACACTGGTGTGTTAGTTTCTGCTGTATAACAAAGTGAATCCGCTATACATATATATACATCCCCACATCTCCTCCCTCATGCGTCTCCCTCCCACCCTCCCTATCCCACCCCTCTAGGTGAACACAAAGCACTGAGCTGATCTCCCTGTGCTATGCGGCTGCTTCCCACTAGCTATCTATTTTACCTTTGGTAATGTATATATGTCTATACTACTCTTTCACTTCATCCCAGCTTACCCTCCCCCCTCCCTATGTCCTCAAGTGCATTCTCAACGTCTGCGTCTTTATTCCTGTCCTGCCCCTAGGTTCTTCAGAACCTTTTTTTTTTTAGATTCCATATATATGTGTTAGCATACAGTATTTGTTTTTCTCTTTCTGACTTACTTCACTCTGTATGACAGTCTCTAGGTCCATCAAAAGAGTCATGTACCACAATGTTCATTGCAGCTGTATTTACAATAGCCAGGACATGGAAGCAACCTAAGTGTCCATCGACAGATGAATGGATAAAGAAGGTGTGACACATACATACAATAGCGGTTCATTTTTAAAGGCAGTAAACACAAACATAGTTGGGAATCCAAAGTAGCAGCTAGCCCCATGGCTTTTGATTTTCTATTTTCTGACTTCAGTTCTCTGTCAAGAAATACATTTCACACCATGACCGTACTATACACACATACACATAAACGTGCATATACACAACTGAAACAAATTTCTCATAAAACGATACCCTTACTATGTGTGATGTGCTCCAACATTTCCTACTCTATTTCTTCTATTTTTTAATGCTAATCATAACCCACTAAACTGACTTTGTGACCCATTAATGGTCTTGATCCACATTTTGAAAAAACTGAGGGTCAGGACAGTCTAATAAGCATGAGATAATAGCTAATGCAAAATAAGCATGAGATAATAATGCAAACAAAAAAAGACTGGCTAATCCAGAATGACTGATAATTTTTCAAAAAGGGCAACAAAACTGGCAATAAGGAGGATGGTTAACAAGAAAGCAGAGTTGACAGGAACAGGTGTCAGTTTGCTGGGTGTGGGAAGGCTCCCAGAAGAGATAGGTGGAGAAGGCAATGGGCAGTGTGGGGCTCTCACCCGAATGGGGATGATGTGGCTGGGGCATGGGATGACAGGAAGGCCTCTGTCCATTAGTAGCTGACGCATGTGCTTGACATTGCGCTGGTGGGCCCGCCTCAGGGCTTGGCCCTCCTCTCCCTTGAGCAGCCGCACAGATTCCAGAGCCCCAGAGAGCACCATGGGAGGCAGTGAAGTGGTGAAGATGAAGCCAGCAGCATAGGAGCGCACCATGTCCACCAAGTCACGGGTACTGGCGATGTAGCCGCCCACACAGCCAAAGGCCTTGCCTGGAGACAAGGAGGAGAATGAGGAGGATATGCACAGACCCCATTATCAGTCCCCCAAGGAACAGGGTCATGCACCAGGTAACACAAGGAGGTATACCAAAAGCTGGAGCTCCAGACTCCCTTCACAGGCCTCTGTTCATCTCCCCTGTCCATGACAAGGCAAACAGAACTGATAATTCTGCTGCTTTGAGATAGGACTTTCAAGGCCTGACATATGCAAGGACTAGATACGCAGGAGCTGGGTGGGGACCATCAACTGTTTAGGCCCAAAAGTGGAGCTAAAATGAAGCTTGGGGCTGGGGTGGGGGAGGAGTTTAGAACCACAACTCTCCACTAACTGAGTTGAACTTAGCTATTTGGCCTGGCTCAGGGGTCTTCTCAGAAAACCCTCCCAGACTTTCTCAGCAACTCTGCAGTGGGGTGGGAGTGGGAGGAGAGAATCCAGGAGTTCCGTAGCCTGGGGCTGTAAATTCTACCTGAATAGCTCCTGCAGTTGTGGGGAGGAGGAAGAAAAGGGTCTTCTAGGGGCTTCCTTTCTGGATTGTATATAAGGGCAACCCAACGGACTCACTTACCAAGAGTTCCAGAGATGATGTCAATCTTGTGCATAATTCCATCACGCTCCCCAATCCCAGCACCCCGGGACCCATACAGTCCTACAGCATGAACCTCATCCACGAAGGTCAGAGCCCCATACTGGTGGGCCACATCACACAACTCCTCAAGGGGACAGATGGCACCTGAGCAAAGCCAACAAATAGAGGTAGATCATAATCCTTCCCCAGCTCCATCTCCAGCACGGAATTTGTGACCCATAACTACTTTAGGTTGGGAAAGGAGGTGGGTGTGCACTGTCAGTTGGAGCTATGCCAAACCTCTTTATACGTGTTGACTAATTTCACCCCACTCCCACCCAAGCTGTGTGTGTGTGTGTTTTCCCCAACCTGTGATTAAGGCTTGCCTCTCTTTCTATTTTTACTTCATTCTGATAATATCTGTCATCTTGCTTATGCTATTTGCTAGCCTCTCTGCTTCTTTTTTTTTCCGTACAAGTCTGTGTATTTCCATCTAGGATTGGCACTACCCTATATGATGCCTTTGTTTAAATAAATTGAAAAAAAGTAACATTTTGCTCCAAGTTAATGTAGTCCTGATTTTAGATCCTGCTCACCCCCTCAGCCAAGTACTGTTGGCAGCTCTGTCAATATTGTTATTCTTCACTGGTCTTCCCTATTTCTGTCTTCTGGCTTTTTGTCACTATCTCTCTTTTTGTGGCTATTTCCATCTTTGTTTCTCTATTTTTCTATCTCTGCCTTTGTTTTTCTCCCTCCTCTCCCCTTCCTCCCTCTGTCTCTTTGTCAGTGTCTCTCACTCCCTCCCTCACCTTCCTCTCTCACTTCTCTCTTTCTTACTGTTTGTATCCCTTTTTTATCTACCTTTCTGACTTCAGACTTTTTTTCTCTATATCTTTGTCTCTTTCTGAGTTTCTTTGTACTTCTGTTTCTGTCTTTTCTGTGTCTCTGTGGGAATATATTTCTTTGTCATCTCTGTCAATATTGTTACCTGAGGGCCCCCACCAACAGACTCAGTCTCAATATACTGAATGAAAGTGAATTAGAAGTAATATGTATGTTCCTGTACATTTTCCATGCAGATTTACCATTTTTCCCTGTTATCCTAGACATCTTCTATGCTGATAATCGTTTATAAGGTCTTCAAATGGCTGTGATTCTCATATATAGACTTTGTGGCCAGTCTACATATACAAGAACCCACACTTCTGCCATTCCCCATGCCTGGAAACCAATGGTACAGGGAGTTGGAATACAGAAGAAACTTCTTCTGGTGGGAACAGGGACTCCAGGCCTTGATAAAAGTATATGAGCTGGGACAACAGGAGGGGAGAAAACCACAGGAGTTGGAGCCCAAGACAAAGAGGACAGTGTGATGGCTCAAGCATCATTTCAGTGGGAGGAATTCAGCCCTATGGTTGACAATTTAGGCAGGGTTTCCACCAAAAGAATAAGGAACCATTCATTTGCAAATGTAAGGAAGTAGAATGGTTCCAATATGGCTTTCACTACAAAAATAATGAATTAGAGGGAATTCCCTAGTGGTCCAGTGGTTAGGACTCTGTGCGCTCACTGCTGAGGGCCCAGGTTTGATCCCTGGTCGGGGAGCTAAGATCCCACAAGCCGTGCAGTGTGGCCAAAAAAAAAAGAAAGAAAGAAAGAATGAATTAGAGTAGTCTCAGTGGTAGAAATATAATCATTGTTAGTTGTAGAACTGTGAAAAAGGGCATGACAATAAGTTCATTATATAAATTAACTTACTTAAATTCTCACATCTACTCTATTATTATCATCTCCATTTTTAAAGGTAAGGCAACTGAGACACAGAGCAATTAAGAAACTTTCCCAAGCTAGTAAGTTGTCATACTGGGACTTGAACATGGATAGTTTGGTTCAACAGCCTGTGCATCACCATTGCTTGATGTGATGGCACTTACATTGGCTAAATCAGAGAATACAGTGGACTCTCCTTTGTTTCACTTGAAAAAGTGACAAGTTGAAATGAAGTGAGGACCTCTTCCTTTTAATAAATCCAGAAGGTTATGCCTAAAACACATGATTTCTGCTTAAAAGGGACAACAATATAATGATTTGAGCATTGTTTCAGTTGGGGAAAGAAAAGTGGTAGGATGATATTGGACCCTGAAAAATCTCCCAGGCAATGGTTTGTGAAATTTTCTGTTGCAGAAACCAGACACTGGGATGATTGCTTTGCACTTCTAATTGAGGGAGTGTCATGTGAAGGAATTGGAATCATACATCCTAGGGTGCAGGTACTCACTTTGGCACCAATTTACTGAGCCAACCAAGACAAATTGCGTACTGTCTCTGCACTTTAGTTTCTTAACCTTTGAGATCAGTGTAATAGCTGCCTCCATCCTTTGGCATTTACTGGCTGTGTGACCTAGGGCAAGTCACTTCACTTGTTTATGTCTCAGTTTCCTCATATAAATAAACAGAAATAATGATAGCACCTACTTCATAGAATCGTTGTGAAGATTAAGTGAATTAATACATGTAAAATACTAATAATTTTGCTTGGCACATAATAAGCACTCTATAAATGTTAGCTGTTATCATCATCATCATAGTTTTTGTGAGACAATTTTAGTAAACATACACTCACACATATACATACCATCCATGGAGTGAACAGTCTCAAAGGCCACAATTTTGGGTGTCTCAGGGTTGGACTTCTTTAGAAGTTTCCTCAGGTGGTCAGGGTCATTGTGCCTGAAGACAAACTTTGCTGCTCCACTATTGCGGATACCTTGGATCATTGAAGCATGGTTGCCTGCATCTGAGTAAATCTCACACCCTGAAGAACCAGATGCATAATGCTTAAGCTTCTGTCCCAGTATTCACACTTCAACCTCAGGATTGACTTGGCAGGGACAGAGAGCCAACCCTTTCCTCCCTTTAAAGACTCTGTTCTACTTCTCCATCCTCTGGAAGCCTTTGTAATACCTCTTCCTCTCTTGGAAGAACTCCTTTGCCCTGAAATTCTGACCCCTACACTCTTCCCTCCAGGCATTTCTAACTCTGGTCTGGCCTTTGACTATCTTGGGGTGGAGGAAATTTGAATTTCCCAAGAAGCTCCAGAGTTTCCTGAGGACAGGGTCTAGGTTCCTTCTCCTAGACACCAAGATTAAGCCTTGGAAAGGAGTTTATCCCAGGGAATGTTTGCTGATTTGGACTGATGCTAGATTCTTCCTGATCTAGGTGAAATCCCACCTCTTCCAGGTAGCATCCCTCTGCTTATAGTTACAGGGTAGACACTCATCAGACTTTCACAATTTGAATCATAAGCTCATGACAAGTCAGAGCTGGAAGGGCCATTGGTGACCATGGAATCTAATCCCTTTACTGTACAAGTGAGGAAGCTAAGGTCCAGAGAGGGGAAGACCTTTCTCTAGGACCTGAGGAATGCAGGGCTTTTTACTGGACAATGCTGGGAGAACAGGTAGAGATGGGAAATTGGTGGATGGAGTTGATTCCTGGGCCCCCAAAACTGCACTGACATCAAGGAACCGTGATTAGATTCCTTACTCTAATCCCTCATTAGAGTAAGGGATCACTTCTACCTGTGGACATCAGGCATGACTTCCTGGAGGATCTGCTGTGAAGGATAAGTAGACTGGGAGTTTCTAGGGAGCAGGAGCCACATCTTTTTATCTTTCTGTCTCTGGTACCCAGATTAAGGCTAAATGTACTTTAGATGCTAAGCAAACCTTTCCTGAATGAATGGATAAAAAACCAAATTACTGATTTTTAAGTGAGTGAATGAATATATGAATTAATATATTACTGAATGAAAGAGTGAGAGGAGGGGTGTCAAAAGATGAGCCTGAAGAGATAGGTAGAGGCCAGATTATTGAGGGTTTTAGAGGTATTATAAAGAGTTTGGATTTGGTCCTAAGGGCAGTGGGGATCTATTAAAGGATTTGGGGCAGGGGAGTAACAAAGATAGGTTTGCATTTTAAAACTATGATCTGATTGTTGTGAAGAATATATTGTAGGAGGGCAAAGGTGAAATCAAGAAAATGATGTTGGTCTAGGTGAGGGTGGTGGCAGAGGAAATGGAAAGAAGTTGAATTCTAATGGCTGAAGAGGGGGTTCACTGAAAACATTCCCAAAGATGTTGGCTTTAGCTGGGGTTATGTGTGATCTCGGAAAAAGTTTCTGAGAAGCAGTGGAGGTGTTTACAGTGTGCTGAAAAATCGACAGGAAGTGAGGAAGTGGATAACAAGTGTGGAGACTTCTCTCAAGAAGTTTGCCTGTTATAGAGAGAAGAGAGAAGGGCAGTAGCTAGAGAGTGATGAGGGAAAGTTTTTTTTTTTTGAGATGCAAAAGACTTCCACATTTTTAAAGAGAGGGAGAGTCTAAAGATACAGGAGGGAGAGAGAGAACTCATAGATCAAGGTTCCTGAAGAGGTAGAGGACACAGAGCACCAATGTAAGAATTAGTCAACAAGAAAAAGGGCACCTCTTCTACTGTGACAGGAGATAAGGAGAGAGGAGAGGACATGGGGGAATGCTCATGAGTTTACAAGTAGTTTGAGGCAAAATGTTGAGGACATTACTGCGTGGGGTCTTCTATTTTCCGTGTGGTAGGAGGTGAAGTCATTTGCTGTGGTTGAAGGTGAGGTGGAGGTGTAAGAAGGCTGAGGAGAGTGGGGTTTGGCAAAGTTACCTTGGAGACTTGGAGAGCTGACTATGAAAACAGGATTGCCAGGCAGCATAGAGGACCCGGTAGAGGTTGGGGATCATGAATTTTTAGTGGCTCCCATCTGAGCAAATATATAAGACCAGGATTGACATAAAGAAGGTGGAGAGTTATATTCATCCAGCGTTGGGCTATGATGGAAGGATGCCAGGCATATGAGTTGAAGACATTATTGGCTAGAGAATGGGGGAGTGGGAAGATGGGATTCAGATGGGATCTAGTATATAAGTGAAGGGATTGGCTTTAGGCAGAAGGAGAGATGCACTTTCAATTTGTAAAAGGAAAGAATGAAAGAAGGGTACATGAACAGTCAGATGAATTTGTGGATTTGGTGGCTATAAGTTAAAGGAGCTCCTGTCTGGTGGCTTCTGTTTTCTTTGTGTTGTAAGATGTGAGGTTATTTGCTAAGAGTGAAGGAGGAGGTAGCTACAGGTTTTAGAAGGGGGAAGTAAGTTTGAAAAAGTTGATGTAGGGACATAAAAGGACTGTTTATAAGTGTTAAGAGTGCAGTTGAGTTGGGAAGTGATAAATTTATGATGTTACCCTTCTGTGAGGTTGGGATATAGTCATCCAGTGTTGAGGAGATGCAAGGTGGGTAAGAAGGAAGGGCAATGGGAGCAAGTGAACTCAGAAGACAGGGAAGGAGTGATGGAGGCAGTAAACCTGGATGCTGTAGTACAGGATACCACCCCTGAACAAAGCTCAGGCCCCAGGCTTACCTGGCAAGATCTTGGCCAAGGTGAAGAGAGTAGAGTCATTGGCCACAAAGCAGGAAGAGAAGATCAGGGCTGAGTCCTTCTGGTGCAGCTCAGCCAGCTCTTGCTCCAGCTCAACATGAAACCTGCTGGTACCCGAGATGTTGCGGGTGCCACCAGCTCCAGCTCCGTGACGCTGCAGGGTCTCCCTGGCCAGAAGAAAACAGAGGGGGAACAAGGAGAAGAAACTCTTGTCAGATTCTGAGGAACTGGGTAGGTTTCTCTTCCTTGAAGGGGGTCAGTATTGACTTAGTGATTCTCTATGAGCTGTGTCCTATATAACCAAGTAGAAGGCAGGCTGGGGACAATGGGGAGAAATGGACCTTCCTTCTCAGGCTGAAAGCACTCAGGGATGGAGGGAGAAGCCAGGTTGAGCTTGATTAGCTTGGAAGACCTTCTAGAGGAGTTCGCACATCATCTCTGGTAATACTCGTTCTGCAGCCAGAGTAAGAACTCATAGAGAGTGGGCCTTGCTCGGTTTCTCATCCTTTCCTTTGTAGCACTGGACACCAAAGAGTTTGGAAAACATGGCTTGTTGGCTTAGTTCATATCTGAGGATTAGATTTGCTGGAGGACCTTGGACAAAAGGGGTGTTGGGTGGAAACAAGTTTCCCACTGTCAGCTCTGCCTTTTCCTTCCATGCGTGGCTTTGGCTCTTCTCTGGATGTCTCCCCACAGCTCATGGCTCAGACCCTACTACTCACTGTGTGGCTTGCAAGACCCGAGGGTGCCGACTCATGCCCAGGTAGTCATTACTGCACCAGACAGACACATCCTTTGAAGCCACAGATGCCTCAAAGAAGTGTTCAGCAAAGGGGTATGCATCAGCCCAGCGGTTCACAGTCTTGAAAACACGGTAGGTGTGGTCCTGTTTCTTCTCCATGATCTTGTTCCTAAAAAACTGGTCATAACCAAAGACATGGTTTCCTGCAGGAGTAGAAATGGGGATGAGAAGAATTCATTTTAAATTACTTCCTGGCTAGTCCATATTTTATTCATGCTCTTGATTTGGTGTTCTCCAATTCTCTTTCCATTTCTTCATTTATTTGATCAGTCATTAACTTACTGGGTCACATTAACTCTGTACTTATTTCATTCAACCATCCCTTTGCTTACTCACTGGCTCATTCACTTAGTAATTTATTTATACATTCACTCAGGCTTCCTACCCTTGGCATGGCCTCATCTCTTTTCCCAAGGTTAGTATGGCACCCTCCTTACTAGAATCACTACTTCTAGTTTCAGTGGAAGAATGTTGATGGGTCTAGTTTCTAGTCATAGCTCTGCCATTTCCTAGTTCTGTGATCTTGAGCAAGTCATGAATCCTCTTAGTTTTAATTTCCTCATCTGTAGAATGGGATTAATAATATCTTCCTTGCAGAATTGTGACCATCTGATGACAAACAGAATGTAATACACCCAAACTAGTGTCTGGCACATAGTCGTAGTATTGTGATTATTGTAATATAGTAGTAGTAGTAGTAGTAATAATAATAATAATTTTAAATAATATTATTATAGCCAACATTTAATAAGTGCCTATTACATGTAATACCCTCTCTTAGGAACTTATAGATATTATTTCATTTATTCCTCATAACAACCCTCTGTGGAAAGTTCTATTAGTATCTCCATTTTTCAAGTGTGGAAACAGAGGCTTATGGAGGTTAGGTAAATTGACCAAGGTCATACAGCACATAAGTGGCCTACAGGTAAGTGACCTAGAGTCTACTTCTTTAACCATTACCACTACAAAATGGAGCAACCCTACTTTTAGGATAAATTGAAATAATGCATGCCAGTGGGCTTGTTGAACTCCAGAACTCTACCCATGAGACAGAAATCATGATTGTTGCAGATGGCAATTTATATGGTAGGGGTGTAAATTGGAAACATCTTTGCTGCGGGGATGTTTGGAAATATGTACCAAAAGTTTTTTAAATGCACATGCTGACATACCTAGGGAAATATTTGCAGCATGTTTAACAGAAAAATTGATATCCAGAATTTATTTTTTAGAAACTCTGAACAATTATTATGGAAAATTTTAATCCAATAGAAAAGTGGGCAAAGAATATAAACAAGACAATTCAATAAATGTAGAAAAAGATGCTTAATCGGGGAAAATCAAACTGCAAAAACAAATTTTCACTCATCAAATTGATAAAGATTTAAAAATGTGATAATACTAAGTGCTGGAGAGTGTGTGAGAATATGGATTCTCTTTGATAACTGGTACACCACTTTGGAGGACTAATAGGCAATAATTATTAATATTGAAAATGTACACATCCTTACATCCTGAGAATTGTCACCTCAGTGTCTATCCTAGAGGAACACTTACTTATGTACATGAGGTACATTCAAGGATGTTTGTTGCACCTCTGTTTGTAATAGGAAAAATTGGAAGCAACCCAATAGAGGAATAGCTAAATAATCTCTAGTACAGCCACACTAAGTCTAAGATAATACTATATATTATCTTTGGATACATTTATATGTATGTAAAACCAACATACAATGTAGAGTGGAAGAATACACACAAAAAATTGGAAACAATTACCTGAAATATAGGTGCTTGGTTAACTAACTGATGTTGCATTCATGCTACAGAACACATTTCAACCATTAATAATTATTATGCAGCTCTATATTTAGGGACATGGAATAATGCCCATGATATATTGTTAAGTGAACAAAGTGTAATAACAAACTCCAGGTGGAATAAGATCACATTTCTAATAAAAACATGTGTGTGGAGGGAAGTGTAGTTTTGTGTGTGTGTGTGTGTGTGTGTGTGTGTGTGTGTGTTTAGTCATAGGAAAATATCTGGAAAAAGTATGACAAAAAGCTAATGGTGGATGGTGGAACTCTGAGTGCTTTAAATTTCCCTCTTTATATTCTTTTTATGTTGGGAAAATAAAACAAATTCTATTATGAAAAATGAATATAAACACATAGAGGGGAAAAAGGCTCTCTGTGAAGGTTGAGAGTTTTTGAGGGAAACATGGAGAAGAAATAATAGGAATACACCTAATATTTCATGAAGCTTCATAACAAGTTAGAAGCACTTCCATAAGTGTAATTTTATTTCCTTCTCATAATAACTTGTTGAGTTATTAAAATCTCACTGGAGGGAAGTGACTTACTTTCTAAAGCATGCAGATACAGCAAGTGCCAGCATTAAAATTTAAACTCATATTCCCTTTGGCTCTAAAGTGCTTCCTTGCCATTGCCTCTACTGCGTCAGAAGCCCTTTCAGTATTCCTTCCATATTCCTACCCCTTTTACTTCCTCCTCAGCAAACTCACCAGCCATGTTGTTCTGAATCAGGTGCGTGACCTTCTCTGAATTTTTTTCTGACTCCTGGGGACTGAAGAATGGCTTCCTCAAGCTGGTTGAGGCCAGGGAGATGGGCAGGTCTGAGAAGGAGTATGGGATTCATTGGCCATGAAAAAAGAGGGGGAAAAGAAAGCATGTGCTATCTCTTTAAACGCAATACAACATATAAAAATTCAAGTTTAAGAAGGAGGGAAGCCTTGTGCAGAGAGAAGAAATATTCTGCAAAGTGAGCCCTTTCTCATCTCCCCAAGTGGAGACTTATATGTCAGGAAACCATCCATAGGCTGAATTACACTTCTCTTCACTAGGACTTTCCCTTGGGTGAGATAACTGGAGCAGCAATGCTGAGTCTTGCACTTGGAAGGTAGATGCAGGACAGTGTACCTTACTCTTCTTTTCTCAAAGTAATTAAAATTCAATTTTGAAATTTTTACTCTTAATTATATCCCAAAAGGGTCTATGAAAGATGTTGACTGTATGGCCAACTCTCAAGTGTCGCCTTCAGTGGTCTGCACCAATTGAGTTCACCTGGGCTCCATACCCTTCTAAAGAATGTACCTGCTTCCAAAACTCACTCTTTTATGCAAATCCAGATTGTCATAGAGTGGTATTGCTTAAATGTGGGAGCCCAGACTGTTGGAATCCATTTAGCCACTTGGGAGAGAGGAGGCAGAACTCTAGAGGGCTCATTTTAGACTAATAGCTAAAAGTTACAGAAGCATGTATGTCTGTTGGGGAGGGTGCATTTCAGTGCACAGTCTATGCTATTGAGTACCATGGTTCCCCTGGAAAAGACTGGACTTCCATCATGAAATGTATCCTAGCTGCCCTGAGCTGCCTAGCTCAGGACCGTAATAAAGTGAAATCAAGCATTAGGTGTAGAGGTTACATGAGGTGGAACTTAACTCCAACCTGTCTTGAAAGTCTTCACATCCTCCTGGACTTCCGGGGCTGCCTTCTGCACAATTTTACTCTTCCCATCCTGGAGTTCCAACAGCATGAAGGGACAGTGGCTCTTGGCCCAAGATGGAGAGTCTATGCAAAGTTAAAAGAATAAGTGGCAGTGAGCTTCTAGGTGTAAGTTTAACAGTGGTCACTGAGAAGTACTATATCTCAAAGCTCTATCTCAGGCTATGGTAGAGACACAGAGATGGATGTATCTGGTCCCTAGGGGAGTTCCTAAGTTGTTGGGAATGGCACATGCTGGAGACACATTATGAACAGTGCTGGGATGGGAGGGAGGACATGGGCTAGAAGAGGAAAGGGACATGACCCAGAATTGGATTTGGACAGGCTGGAAGTCTAGGTAGGCTTCATAGAGGAGATGATGCCCAAGTTAAATGTTGCATGAGAAGTATGAGATACTCTAGTAAAGATAATGGGAAAGAGTCATTTGACAGGTGCAAAGACACAGAAACTTAAGAAAACAGAGTTAATCCAGACAACTTTAAGTAGTTTCAGCATGACTGGAGTATATAGAATGTGAGGGGCATGAGAGTGAAACTCCTTTTAGACATACTGCCAGAAGTCAGAAGCCAGTGTATTTTTAGGCAAGCTCATTCTTCCTTGATACTTTTCACATGAACCCTTCTAATTATTAGGTAATGATGACCAGTATGACTTGGAACCTTATCTCTAGGACCCAGACATTCTCCCCCATTTGCCAGCAGTGACTTCTTACCCCCTCCAGCCTTGGTTGCCTTAAGGTGGATTTGAGAACAGGTTGTTCCTTGTGTGGCCAGGATGGGACAGCGTCCAATACCAAACAGGAACTGGTGAGTCTTAATCATCTTGCCCAGGAGGGCTGTGGGGCTCCGGATCAGCACTGGGCAACGCTGTAGCAACATGGCTGCTGCCACCCTCTTGAGCCCGAAGTTCTGCATAAGATGTGGAAGAGAGGAGATTCCACCATGAAGACCTGGCTGAAAGCCAAGGGTCATTCTTGTGTTTGATCCTTTGCCTTTAGCTTCTCACCCAGTGCTTGCCTCCCTCCCCAGAGATGCCTTTATTGTCATTTCAGGGTAAGAACTTTCCAAATATTAAAGTGTACTAATAGGGCATCAGAGAGGAAGAAACAGGAAACAGATCATTAGACAAAAGAGGTGAAGAAAAGAGTTCCCACTGGAGGTCAGAAAGCCTGAATTCTGATTCAGACTCTGCCACTGGCCCCCTCTGTGATGGTAACGATCATTGAAGTATGATTGGGTGTGGCAGGATGAGTGTTGACAACCCACCAACCCTTTGATCAACACTTAAGACTAAGACTCTTTCTAAGAATATTGGCCTCAGCCAAATGAAGATTCAACCTGTTAATGCAGACAGATGCCATGAGGCTTCACTCAGAGTGTTTCCTGAGCAGACCTAGTCAGAGAGACAAGGAGCTTGAGGCCATAGGTACCAACTTAAGTAGATTCAGGGAATAGGACAAAAGGGCACCATGTGCCACAAGACAGGTATTTTACTGTCTTTGGATTTTCTCCTGGATTTTGGAAAAGCAGATAGAGATGTAGGTGAAAGCAAGACCCAAGGGATCTGGGAAACAAGTCTATGGGTGAATGAAAGAGGCAGAGGCTAAGACAGAGGAGAGAATAGGGGTGGGGAGAATATAAGAAAAAATACACATAGTAAGCATTCAATAAATATTTGTTGAATTTGGGAGTAAATTAGTGAATGAGCAGGGACTCAAATGGAGGAAAGAGAATAGAGGAAGAGTCATAAATAAAGAAAAATTAGGCAAGATAAAAGGAGGAAAGTAATAGAGAACAAAGGTGCAATGGTAGTAGTGGAGTTACAACAGAAATTGTGGGAGAGACATCAAAGCCAGAGGAAAGGGGACAGGTAGAGATAAGAACAGGGAGAAGGGGACTGATCCAGAAAAACAGAGGACAAGAGGATTATGGGAAATACAGAAGGTAGGGAAAGAGACTGAGATGAGAGAAAGAGAGAATGAAAGAGAGAAGATGAGAGAAGAGAGAGAGAGAGAAAAACAGAGCAGAGGTAGAGTTAGAGACAGATAGACAGAGGGACAAAAAAGGGATATGAGGCGAAATCAAGGAGCATGGAGGAATATACAAAGACTCAGAAAACTGAGAGCAGGAGAGGAGAAAATCCAGCAGAGGCAGAGAGTCAGTCAGGCACAAAGGTAAAGGAGAAATTCTGTCAGAGATTGTGTGGGTGGGGGAGAACAACAAAGAAGAGTTAGGGGAAGAGGATCTTGGCCCTCCCTACTGAGGGAGATGAGAGTGAGACTGAGTTAGAGCTAAGATCAAAGTATAGAGACAGAGAGATGGCTAAGGTGGGTTGGGGGGTTGGGATGAGGGAGGGCTGAGACATGTAAAGACAAAGAGAGCTAGAGATAGCAAGAGGGAGAAATAGATTAAAAGAAAAAGGACAAACTAGATATCCAGCATCAGAGGGTGAGACAAGATATGGGACAGGATAATGGGAAAGAGATGGAGGAATGTGGCAAGACTAAGGCCCTCCCACCACCAGGAGAGTTACTTAGTAGAACCTAACTGCACCTCTAGTATTTCAGGATTTATGTTGTGAGGGAAAAGTGAACAGGAGGAGCTCGTGGCCATGTCATCATATGACAACCTCTTTCACCTCTTACAGAGCAATACCCCTCCCTTCTAGATCTCATAGAGCAAACACCCTCCTCCCAAAGTAGCCTCTTCCCCTTGTTCCATCCCAGAGCCTCCTCCCTCCAACTTTCACAGGCTGTCATAAGAGCATAGGTTGGTATGTGGGGTAGGGTGTGTGGGTCCTGAAATTGGGAAAGGCCAAGGGGTGTTGAAAGGCCTAATGAAACTCATATTAAGACTTTAGGAAAGTGCCTAAAAGAAAATCTTAGCTTTTCTTATTTCAATTCCAGCTCCCTAACTCCTTGTTGGACGTTCTTGGAAAGTCACTTCCCCTCTTTGGGTCTCAGCTTTCATCAGCTGTCAAATGAAAGGTATTTATGTCTACCTCATATGGTACGTAATGAATTGGATTTAATGCCTACCTTATATCTGGAGATATGAGTTTCCCTTCTCCTACCTTCCTGCAAAGGCTAAAGTGCTTGGGACTGAGCCTGCAGACCACAGATAAGGCTCCCAGAGTTTATCACATTTAGGGTCTGACCACTCCCCAAGCTGAGACCAGGGTGTGGAAAAGAAGAGGAGTTCCTTTCTAGAATCATGTCTGTGCATCTGGCTGGGGCTGACCATAGCTATTGGTGGTGAGGGGGGCAAATGGCCCAGGGAGAGGAGGCAAAGCAGATGGCCAGGTTCCAGGCTCCTGCAAATTCCTTTCCCCAACATTAACAACAATAATGACAACATTGGGGTATGTAATGTGAAGAAAAATCCCCAAGATTGGAAGCAAAGTCCAGTCCTGCCTTAGGATGATGGTGAATCCCACCCCCAGGTATAAAAACAGAAGTTCAGTACACACATCATCTCTAAGGGACTTTTAGCCATGATATTCTCAGGGACCTGGGAAAATATAGGCTACTTCTTGGAATTTGTTGAATTATCAAGTTCTTTCAAGCTTCAGTTCCAGTTTCTCTGTTCTGACACTCCTTTCTGGGAATTTGCCCTGCCTCCCTCTGCCTGCCCATCTTGGGCTCTGTTTCCATTCTATCTTACTACGTATCATGAGACTGGAGTGAGTAAAATCGAATCAAAGGAGTATTTTAGACAATTTAGGGTATTAAGAGCACAGCCTCTGGAGCCAGACTACTTGCATTTGAATCCTGGCTCTACCACTCACTAGCTCTGGGACATTAGAAAAGTCATGTCTCTGCTCTATGTCTTATATCTTTAAAATGTAGGTAATAACAAGGACAATCTACTTCACAGGGATGTTGTGAAGATTCAGTAAGATAATATATATAAAGTATATAGAAGAGTGCCTATCCTAGAGTAAATGCTGAAAAAGTGTTATCTGTTATATTTTATATTCTACAGTTTCTATGTAGGGAAAGTGAAGGTATAGCCAAGGGAAGTAACATCATGAGTACACCAGACCAGGTCTGGAAAGCTGATTCTTGTCTCAATCCTGATTCTTGTCCTGATTCTGTTACAACTTACTATATGAACTTGGGCTCTGTATTTTCCCTCTCTGGGACTCAGTTTCTCCAAAAACATTGGACTAGATATCTCCATAGATTCCATCTGGTTCTAACAGTCAAACACTCACAGAGTTCTCACTGTGCCATACCCCTTTGTAAATGCTTCACATACATTGACTTATTTAATCTTCATGACAACCCTGTGAGTTATATACTAATATCAACTTTATTTCAAAGATGAGGAAACTGAGGGCCCAAAAGATTAAGTAACCTGTTCAGGTCACAGAGCTACTAAATAGGAGAACCAGGATTTGAACCTAGTCAATCTGGTTCCAGAGCCTACTAACTTAACCACTATGGATCTATGATTCTAATATTACTACACATTATCCTGATGGAGAGCCTGACTCCAGGCATAAATCCACTCTCCTACACTAACAGGTCCCTTTCTGGGACACTTGATTTTGAGTTGTAACCAATGCCTTTACCACAGGAACAGATTTCTAACTGAAGCAGAATTTCAGGCACTGGTGAACATTCATTCATTCATACATTCATTCATTCCATTATTTAACAACTTATGCACCAATCTTTGCCAGGGTCTTCTTAAAACAATGCTTTTACCCAAGGAGATAACTGTGAAATTTTGGGCCAAGTGATAGAGCATTACTAGAAGATTTTCCCTATACCTTAAAATCCTCTCTCGTGTTAGCAGCCAATCTGCAGTCCCAGAGATCAGAGGGGCCAACCACAACTCTACCCCAGGAGAGAGCCAGAAACCACTCACTGCAGTGTTCCTCGATCTCTCTCTCCCCTTTGTGGCCTGCTTTGAGAGAATCAGTTAAGTCTGGAGGGGATGTGGTCACTTCTCTTCAGGAGTTGGAAGCATCAGGATTTACTTCCCTTCCTAGCACCCTCTCCCCATCATGGAAGAATCATAAAGAATTTTAGATTCCTGGAATCAGAATCAGAAATTCTTAGAAACAAAAATTAAGAAGACCACAAAATCAAACTTAGAAGAAGTTGTGGAAATCATAGGCCAAGCCCTTTTTTTCAAAGTGTGAATGATTTGCCTTACAGTGAATTAGGGTGAGAAAACAAATCAATTGAATTTCAGCATAGGGCCCCATTCTTCTCCCACCATCTCCCCTTATTTCTGCTAATTATTCATCTCTCAATTCCCTCAAATCTCTCCCTTCCCAATTCATCATTCCCACCACCCCACATTCACTTTGTTTTCTCTCCCTACCTCTGGCCCTCTGGGGTCTGACCCGTTAAGCTCTGCTGTCAGCCAAGGAGAGAGAAGGAGTCAAAATGAGGGAGGAATGGAGAATTGAAAAAAAAATACCAAGACCTCTTCCTGGGAGACAGAGAAGGAATGGAAGAGATAGAAAAACAGTGAGACTGAGAGATACAGAGTAGAAGAAAGAGATGGAAAGGGAGAGAGAGATTTAGAGGAAAAGATACATATAGACCTCAGATGAAGGAAAAATAAGAGAAAGCTAGAGTGTCAGAGAATGATGAAGTAAAGTGAGTGATCTTGAAAACTAACAGAGGAGAGGAAACAAGGAGGAAAAAAGACAAAGGAAAGCTGAAAACTGGGAAAGACAGGAAGAGACATAGGGGGGGAAAAGGAAATGACAGAGTGACAGATTCTAAGGAACAAAGTCAGATCTAGTCAGACCAGAGAGTCAGCATATACAGCCTTGAGGTGGGCAAGCAGACCAAGAAAGAGGGCACCAGGCTGAAAGCAACACTTACCTGTTGCCCTGCACTGAGGACGAACGAACGACGGGTTGGGTGCTGTGGGTCAGGACCTGGTTTTTATCCCTTCTCCCTTGGCTCAGCTCCACCCACCCCGCCTTCTGCTGGCCTGGCCCTGCATTGGCCCCAAAGGTATCTCAGGCCCTTGCTAGAGATAAAACCCAATGTAGTCCCCTCTTGTCTCCCCCCTCACCCAGCACTGGCTCTCCCCTCTCTATTTTCTTTCCCTTCTCCCTCTGGAGTAGTAAAATGAGTTTGCTGGGCTTTGGAATTAGACCATCCCTATATGGCTAGGGCACCTTGAGCAAAACCATCTATCTCTCTGACCCTCATTTTCCTCAACTATAAAAGGAGGGCAGTAAAAGTCAGAAGCAACTGTAGCACAAGAGGGAAGGGCTCTGTAACAGTTAGCGTCCATAGATGACATCCAGGTCATTGTAACAATTCAATAACATCATGTACAGAAAACACAACACAGTGCCTGGTCCAAAGAAATAACAGCTAATGTTGATTGAGTGCTTACTATGCACCTTTGTTAAGTGCTTTACATGGATAAATTTAGCCCATCCTCATAAGGACCTTATGAGAAAGGTATTGTTATTCCCATGTTACAGATGAAGAAACTAGGGCTCAGAGAAGTGAGACAACTAACTGATAATACCCAGATAGTAAGTTCAGAGTCCAACTATGAACTTAGGCAGTCTGGTTCCAGAACCTATACTCTTTTTTTTTTTTTTTTTTTTTGTGGTATGCGGGCCTCCCTCTGTTGTGGCCTCTCCCGTTGCGGAGCACAGGCTCCGGACGCGCAGGCTCAGCGGCCATGGCTCACGGGCCCAGCCGCTCCGCGGCATGTGGGATCCTCCCAGACCGGGGCGCGAACCCGGTTCCCCTGCATCGGCAGGCGGACGCGCAACCACTGCGCCACCAGGGAAGCCCGGAACCTATACTCTTTAAGCACTATTCTCCCTTTCAGGATATACAGTTAAAAATTTGAAGTTCTCTATTTTCTCTTTTTATTACCAACTCCTTATTCCTTTGTAATTTTCTTCTCCTCACTATCTTCTCTTTTCCTTCTCAATCCTAGGGCAGCAGGACTATGTCATAACCAGGCAATTTCATCTGTGGAGCAGATTATCATCATTAATAGTGTATTAACATAAATGGAATCATACTCTATAATGATCTGCAATTTCCTTTTTTTCCATTTGACCACATGGCAATATGCCATGTAGGTCTTTCCATATAAATTCTTTCTTTTTCGTGGAGTCATACTATTCAACAATCTGAATGTTAACATAATTTATTTAAACACTCACTTATTAATGTAAATTTAAGTTACTTCCAGGGATTTCCCCCCTCCATTATGAATAATGTTGCAATAAATATCTTTGGGTTTATGTGAGGATATTTTTTATATGGTAACATCTTAAAAAAATTCCTGGATCAAAGGATATATAGACATTAAAATTTTTGATACTGCTAATTTGCCCTATACATTTGCTATACATGCCCAATAATGGTGCATAAGAGTGTTTGTGTCTGTTCACTCATAAACTTGCCAACACCATTTAAAAAACTTAATTAATTACTTAACTGAAATATACTTAATTTACAATATTATAACGAATTTTTATTATTTCCTTCCTTCTGCTAACTTTGGATTTAGTTTGCTATATTTCCTATTTCCTTTGATATATTGTTTCTTTTTAAAAATATGTTTTTATAACTATAAATCTCTGTTTGGGCACTGCCTTGCTGCATCCCATATGTCTTGATAGGTTGTATTTTCATTTTAATCCATTTCTAAGTATTTTCTAATTTCCCTTGTGATGTATTCTTTGACCTACTGATTGTTTAATAGTGTGTTGTTCCATTTCCACATATTTGTGAATTTTCCAGTTTCACTTGTTATTGATTTTCAGTTTCATTCCTTTGTCACCACAGAAGATATTTTGTATGATTTTATTCTTTTTAAATTAACTGAGACTTGGGGCTCAATTTATGGTGTATCCTGGAGAATGCTCCATGTGCACTTCAGAAAAATATGTATTCTGCTATTGCCAGCGGAGCATTCTGTATATATTATCTGTTCTAGTTGGTTTATAGTGTTTTGCAAGTTCTCTATTATTGATCTTCTGTTTATGAGTTGTTGTTCTACCCATTATGGACAGAGGAGTATTGAAGTACAGAACTATTATTGTAGAACTATTTCTCCCTTCTGTTTTGCCTGTTTTAGCTTCATATATTTTGTGATGGTCTTGTTAGTTGTGTGTATGTTTATAATTATAGCTCCTTGGTGAATTGACCTTTTAATCAATATGTAATGTCCTTCTTTGTACCTTGAAACACATTTTGAATTAAAGTCTGTTTAGTATGATATTTGTATAACTACCCCAGTTCTGTTTTGGTTACTATTTGCGTGGAGTATTCTTTCCATAATTTCACTTTCAACCTACCAGTTTCTTTTGATTAAAATGAGTCTCTTGTAGGCAGCATATAGTTTGATCATAATTTTTTCATCCATTCTGGCAATCTATGCCTTTTGATTGCAGAGTTTACTCTATTTACATTTAAACTTGTTACTGATGAGGAAGAATTTGCTTCAGCCATTTTGCTATTTTTTTCTATATGTCTATAGCTTTTCCTTCCTCATTACCTCCATTACTGCCTTCATTTGTGTTTAATTGATTTTTTGTTGTTGTGTTCCATTTTGTTTCCCTTCTCATTTTCCTTTTTGTATATTTTTGAGTTATTTTCTTCGTGGTTATCCTGGGGATTATAAGTAACATATTGAATTCATAACATTTTAGTTTGAATTAATACTAACAGCTTCAGTAGCATGCAAAACTCTGCTCTTATACTCCTAGACACCTCTGTCCTTTCCCCTTTATGATGTTATTGTCATAACTTACATCTTTATACAATGTGTATCCACTAGCATTGACTTATAATTATTGTTTTATGAATTTGTCTTTCAAATCATGTAGTAAAAAAGAAAAGTTACAAACCAATAATAAAATAATACTGAATTTTATATTTACCTATTTAATTACCTTTACTGGTGTTCTTTATTTCTGTGTATGGCTATCTAGCATCTTTCACTTTCAGCCTGAAGGACTCCCTTTTGAATTTCTTGTAGGGCAAGTGTACTGGTGACAAATTCTTCTGATTTTGTTTGTTTGGAGCTGTCTTGATTTCTCCTTCAGTTCTGATGAATAGTTTTCGCAGATATAGAATTCTTAGTTGACTATTTTTTTCTTTTCACACTTTAAGTATTCCTTCTGGCCTCCATGGTTTTTGATGAAAAATCAGCCATTAGTTTCGGGGGAAAACTGAAATTCAGGAGAACCCTGCTTCCCCAACACCCCCCCCAAAAGTTCAATGATTGAACAGCTATCCATGAATAAAAACAGCTCTGGAAAACATCTAGAGTCCACCTAGGAATTTTAGCAACACAGTGGAACAAAAAACTGAGGATTTTTGAGAACCACACAAGCAGAGAAAGAAGACAACTTCATTCCACCTGCAACATCCCATCTCCCAAAGCAGCATTGTTCAGCACCAAGAAAGAACTTCCACCAAGAAAGAGTTCCTCTCTCTAGGAAAGGAAGAGTAGGGGTGAGCAAACAGCTTATCCAGCCTCTTGAGGCATTGCAGAAAGTTCCCACTTTGGTTTCACCCCACCTAGACCAGCAAAGCTGAAATGTATAGAGCCAGCTAGGAATAAGGAAGAAAAGCAGAGGCTATTATTAGCAGACATGCAGCAGGAACAATCATAGTTCACAAAGACCTGCTCTGCAGACGAATTCAGCAAATTTCACCACTGAGGAAACCAACAGCCAGCACAGTTGCTGTGGATTGCCTGCATATTTCACCAGCTTTCACTCCACAGGTATTTGCATTTGCTGATGTCAGCCATCTGAGTTCCTTCCCACTCCTTTCCTCCTCCCACCCCTGCAAGAGCCCAGGAATCATACCAACAGCCATCCAGGATCCTGAAGCTATGAAAGTATAAGTTGCCAGCTGCCTGAGTCCCTCCCTGCTACTGCCAGAGCCCAGGAGCCACACACATAGCCATGTTGAGCCTCTGCATCTGCATGAGTGCAAAATGCCAGCCTAAGCACCCTGGGTGACTTTCACCACTGTGCTTCTGCTTGGGGCCTCCAGCTGTGCATCTACATGGAAATAGCCTGATGCCTCCACTGTAGCTTTCATACCCTGAGGAAGAGCTTGCAGCCACAGTGGGCACACCAAAAGCCAGGGTTCGTGGAGCAGTTTCTGAGCCCAGATCAGGCCCTGTCTTCTGTCACTGTCCAGCACTACCACACCCACCCATAGCTAACCTCTTCAGCTGTGCACCTGCATGCTTCCAGCCTGGATCCTGTCATCAGCCATCAGCTTCCACTGCAGTACATATGCCCGGGGTGAGATGGGCAGGGAGAGTTGGAGCCACAGGTGATCACATGGAACGCCACAGCCCCTGCAGCTGTTTGTGGGCCTGGATTAATCACTGGCTGGCAACATCACACCTTCCCATAGCTAGCCCTTCTAGCTGTGTACCTGCATGTCCCTAGCCCAACTCCCACCATCAGCCTCCACTGAAGCACACATGCTTAAGGAAAAAGTGTGCAGGCACAGGTGTCTGTAGCTAGCCTCTGCAGCTGAGTGTGTGCACACCACTGGCTCTGACCAGCACCACTGACTGCCCTGGTCCCTAGCTGCTAGATCTTGAGGTGCCACTAAGGAGTCCAACAGTCCTTGCATCCACTGTGTACCCCCCCACACTGTGCCGTGTTCACCAAGGACCACATAGTTGTCAGTGTTGTGGACAAAATTGGCCTAAACTGAAGAGACATCATGCTTCCCAGATGCAGTGCCACCACAAACCCCCATACTTGGCACCCTGGACCACTAGACCCAGGTCACAGCATGATACAGTGTGCCTCTATTCATAGATGAAATGCTTCTGTTACTGAAGTCAGTCCATAAAGTCTAGAAGAGTTGATTACTCCTTCAAATGTGCAGATACATAGTCAAGGCTACAGGAATCATGAAAAAAATAAAGAAAATATATCTCTACCAAAGGAATACAGTAAACCACCAGCAACTGTCCCCAGAGAAATAGAGCTCAAGGAAGTGTTCCACAAAGAATTCAAAATAATTATTCTACAGATACTCAGAAAGCTATAAGAGAACACAGATAAACAATTTAATGTTGTGAGGGAAACAGTGCAAGAACAAAAGGAGAAGTTCAATAAAGAGATAGAAAACATAAAAAAATAACCAAAGAGAAATTTTGGAGCTAAATACAATCACTGAATGGAAGAGTCCAATAGAGAACTCCAACAGCACACTTTAACAAACAGAAGAGAGAATCAGTGAGCTAGAAGGCAGATCAATTGAAATTATCCAATCAGAGAAACAAAAAAAAATGAATGAAAGGTAATAAAGAAAGCCTATGGAAATTATTAAATACCATCAAAAGAAATGTTATACTTAACTGGAGTCCCAGAAGAAGAGATGGAGAAAGGGCTGAAAGCTTATTTAAAAGAATAATGGCTGAGAACTTCACAAACCTGGGAAGGGATATAGATATTCAGGTTCATGAAGCTAATAGGTCACCTCAAAATTTCAATCCAAAACAATGTTCTCCAAGATACATAATAATAAAATTGTTTAAAACCAAAAACAAAAAGAGAATTTTACAAGCAACAGGAAAAAAAATTTCTACAATGAGGGAATACCCATAAGGCTATCAGTGGATTTCTCAGCAGTGAACTTACAGGTTAGGAGAGAGTGGGATGATATACTCAAAGTGCTAAAAGAAACTGCCAGCCAAGAATACTTTAGCCAGCAAAGTTGTCCTTCAGAAATAAAAGAGAGATAAAGAGTTTCCCAAGCAAAAGCTGAAGGATTTCATCACCACTAAAGCTGCCTTACAAGAAATGCTGAAAGGAGTTCTTGAAGCTGAAACCAAAGAATGCTAATTACTAACACGAAAACATAAGAAAATAAGCAACACATTGGCAAAAGTGAACATATAATTAGACTCGAAACAGCTTGATACTGTAATATGGTGATGTGTTAACTAGTTAACTCTAGCATAAAGGTTAAAAAACAAAAGTACCCAAAATAGCTATAGCTTCAACAATTTGTTAATGTATATACAATAAAAAAAGATTAAAATAGTGACATAAAACGTATAAAAGGAAAGGGGATTAAAGTATATAGTTTTTCCATGCAATCAAAGTTAAATTGTTATCAGTATGAAATAGACTGTTGTATATATAAGAAGATTTATGTAAGCTTCCTTGTTAACTGCAAAGCAGTTATGAAAAAAAGATAGAAAGAAGGGAATCAAACAATATCACTTTGGAAAATTATCAATCCTCAATGTTAGACAGCAAGAAAGGAAGAAAAGAACAATCAAGCTACAGAACAGCCAGAAAACAATTAATAGGATGGCATTAGTCAGTCTTTACCTATCGTTTACCTATTAAGAATTACTCTAAATGTAAATGGATTAAATTCTCTAATAAAATGGCAAAGTGTGGTTGTATGGATGAAAAAATAGAACCCAACTATATGATGCTTATGGAGACTCACTTCAACTTTAAGGACACACATAGGCTCCAAGTAAAGGGATGACAAAAGATATTTCATGCAAGTGGAAACCCAAAGAGAGGAGGGGTAGCTATATGTATATCAGACAAAATAGTCTTTAAGCAAAAAATAGTAATAAAAGGCAAATATGATAAATATGTAATGATAAAGGGGTCAAGAAAATATAATGATTGTAAAGGATGCATGAACCCTGATGTTCATTGCAGCACTATTTACAATAGCCAGGACATGGAAGCAACCTAAATGTCCACTGACAGAGGAATGGATAAAGAAAATGTGGTACATATATACAAGGGAATATTACTCAGACATAAAAAGGAATGAAATAGTGCCATTTGCAGAGACGTGGATGGACCTAGAGATTGTCATATAGAATGAAGTAAGTCAGAAAGAGAAAAACAAATATTGTATAATATAGCTTATATGTGGAATCTAGAAAATAGTACAGATGAACTTATTTGCAATGCAGAAATAGAGTCACAGATGTAGAGAACAAACTTATGGTTACCAAGCGGGGAAGGGAGGGTGGGACAAATTGGGAGATTGGGATTGACATATATACGCTACTATGTATAAAATAGATAACTAATGAGAGCCTACTGTATAGCACAAGGAACTCTATTAAATGATCTGTGGTGACCTAAATGGGAAGGAAATCTTAAAAAGAGTGGATATATGTATACATATAACTGAATCACTTTGCTGTACAGTAGAAATTAACACAACATTATAAAGTAACTATACTCCAATAAAAAATAAAATAAATTAAATAAAAAAGAAGATATAACAATTGTAAATATATATACATCTACATATATTAAGCAAATACTAACAGTTCTGAAAAGAGAAATAGATAGCAATACAATAGTAGTAGGAGACATCAATGCCCCACTTTCAACAACAGATAGGACATCTATACAAAAAATAAATAAGGAAACATTGGATTTGAACCATACTATAGAATAAATGGAACTAACAGACATGTACAGAATATTCCATCTAAGAGCAGCAGAATATTCTTCTTAAGCACACACAGAACATTCTCAAGGATAAATTATATAATATGTCACAAAACAAGTCTTACCAAATTTTTAAAAAGATTGAAATTATAGCTAGTATATTTTCTGACGACAATGGTATGAAATTAGAAATTAATAGCAGGAGGAAAGCTGGAAAATTAACAGATAGTTGGAAATTAAACAACATGCTCAGTGGACATATATACACTACCAAATGTAAAATAGATAGATAGTAGGAAGCACTGCATAGCACAGGGAGATCAGCTCAGTGCTTTGTGACCACCTACAGGGGTGGAATAGGGAGGGTGGGAGGGAGATGCAAGAGGGACGGGATATATGTATACATATAGCTGATTCACTTTGTTATACAGCAGAAACACAATATTGTAAAACAATTATACTCCAATAAAGATTTTTAAAACAACAACATGCTCAGCAACAATTGAAAGGTCAAAGAGGAAATTGAAAGTGAGATCAAGAAATATCTTGAAACTAAAATTGAAGCACATCAAAACCCATGTGTTTCTATAAAAGCTGTTATAAGAGGGAAAATTATACTGATAAATGCCTACATCAAGAAACAAGAGAGGGGAGGAGTCAAGATGGTGGAATAGGAGGATGCGGAATTCGTCACTCCTCACAAGTATATCAAGAATACAACTACAGGGAAGAGAGAAGATGGCGGAAGAGTAAGACGCAGAGATCACCTTCCTCCTCACAGATACATCAGAAATATATCTACACGTGGAACTGCTCCTATAGAACACCCACTGAATGCTGGCAGAAGACCTCAGACCTCCCAAAAGGCAAGAAACACCCCACGAACCTGGGTAGGGCAAAAGAAAAAAGAATAAACAGGGACAAAGGAATAGGGACGGGACCTGCACCAGTGGGAGGGAGCTGTGAAGGAGGACAGGTTCCCACACACTAGAAGCCCCTTCACAGGCGGAGACTGCGGGTGGCGGAGGGGGTGAGCTTCAGAGCCACGGAGGAGAGCGCAGCAACAGGGTGCGGAGGGCAAAGCGGAGAGATTCCCACACAGAGGATCGGTGCCGACCGGCACTCACCAGCCCGAGAGGCTTGTCTGCTCACCCGCCGGGGCAGGCGGGGGCTGGGAGCTGAAACTCAGGCTCCAGTCAGATCCCAGGGAGAGGTCTGGAGTTGGCAGCGTGAAAACAGCCTGAAGGGGTTAGTGCACCACGGCTAGCCAGGAGGGAGTCTGGGAGATGTCTGGAGCTGCTGAAGAGGCAAGAGACCTTTTCTTCCCTCTTTGCTTCCTGGTGCGCTAGGAGAGGAGTTTAAGCGGGCCACTTAAAGGAGCTCCAGAGACGGGCTCCGAGCTGCCGAAGGGACAGGAGACTTTTTCTTGCCTCTTTGTTTCCTGGTGCGCGAGGAGAGGGTATTAAGCGCACCACGTAAAGGAACTCCAGAAACGGGCGCGGAGCGGCCGAAGAGACAGGAGACTTTTTCTTGCCTCTTTGCTTCCTGGGGCACGAGGAGAGGGGATTAAGGGCACCGCGTAAAGGAGATCCAGAAACGGGCGCGAGCCGCGGCTGTTGGCACGGACAGCAGAGACGGGTGTGGGACGCTAGGTTTGCTGCTGCCGCCACCAAGAGGCCTGTGTGCGAGCACAGGTCACTCTCCACAACCCCCCTCCCGGGAGCCTGTGCAGGCCGCCACTGCCGGGGACCCGGGATCCAGGGACAGCTTCCCCGGGAGAATGCGCGGCATGCCTCGGGCCGGTGCAGCATCACGCCAGCCTCTGCCGCCGCAGGCTCGCCCCGCATCCATGCCCCTCCCTCCTCCCTGCCTCTGTCAGAGCCCCCATATCAGCTGCTCCTTTAACCCCATCCTGTCTGAGCGAAGAGCAGACGCCCTCGGACAACCTATGCCAGAGGCGGGGCCAAGTCCAAAGCTGAACCCCAGGACCTGTGCGAACAAAGAGGAGAGGGGGAGGTCTCTCCCAGCATCCTCAGAGCAGGATACACAAGCAGGAAACACAAGCTTTAAATGATACATTACACAAGATGGACTTAATTGATATTTGTAGGACATTCCATCCAAAAACAACAGAATACACATTTTTCTCAAGTGCTCATGGAACATTCTCCAGGATAGATCATATATTGGGTCACAAATCTAGCCTTGGCAAATTTAAGAAAATTGAAATCATATCAAGTATCTTCTCCGA
>NC_041234.1:35215586-35216303 GCF_002837175.3 Physeter macrocephalus | reverse complement strand
ACAATAGCAAAGATCAATAAAACCAAAAGCTGGTTCTTTGAGAAGATAAACAAAATTGATAAACCATTAGCCAGACTCATCAAGAAAATAAGAGAGAAGACTCAAATCAATAGAATTAGAAATGAAAAAAGAGACGTAACAACTGACACTGCAGAAATACAAAAGATTATTAGAGATTACTACACGCAACTGTATGCCAATAAAATGGACAACCTGGAAGAAATGGACAAATTCTTAGAAATGCACATGCCAAGTCTGAACCAGGAAGAAATAGAAAATATGTACAAACCAATCACAAGCACTGAAATTGAAACTGTGATTAAAAGTCTTCCAACAAACAAAAGCCCAGGACCAGATGGCTTCACAGGCGAATTCTATAAAACATTTAGAGAAGAGCTAACACCTATCCTTCTCAAACTCTTCCAAAAGATAGCAGAGGGAGGAATACTCCCAAACTCATTCTATGAGGCCACCATAACCCTGATACCAAAACCAGACAAAGACGTCACAAGGAAATAAAACTACAGGCCAATATGACTGATGAACATAGATGCAAAAATCCTTAGCAAAATATTAGCAAACAGAATCCAACAGCACATTAAAAGTATCATACACCATGATCAAGTGGGGTTTATCCCAGGAATGCAAGGATTCTTCAATACATGCAAATCAATCAACGTGATACACCATATCAATAAACTGAAGGAGAAAAACCAT
>NC_041234.1:35214160-35215351 GCF_002837175.3 Physeter macrocephalus | reverse complement strand
GCAGAAAGTAGGCATAGAGGGAACTTTCCTCAACATAATAAAGGCCATATATGACAAACCCACAGCCAGCATTGTTATCAATGGTGAAAAACTGAAACCGTTTCCATTAAGATCAGGAACAAGACAAGGTTGCCCACACACACCACTCTTATTCAACATAGTTTTGGAAGTTCTAGCCATAGCAATCAGAATGCAATCCCTATCAAACTACCACTGGCATTTTTTACAGAACTAGAACAAAAAATGTCACAATTTGTATGGAAACACAAAAGACCCCGAGTAGCCAAAGAATCTTGAGATCGAAAAATGGAGCTGGAGGAATCAGACTCCCTGACTTCAGACTATACTACAAAGCTACAGTAATCAAGACAGTATGGTACTGGCACAAAAACAGAAATATAGATCAGTGGAACAGGATAGAAAGCCCAGAGATAAACCCACACACATATGGTCACCTTTTCTTTGATAAAGGAGGGAAGGATATACAGTGGAGAAAAGACAGCCTCTTCAATAAGTGGTGCTGGGAAAACTGGACAGCTACATGTAAAAGTATGAAATTAGAACACTCCCTAACACCACACACAAGAATAAACTCAAAATGGGTTAAAGACCTAAATGTAAGGCCAGACACTATCAAACTCTTAGAGGAAAACATAGGCAGAACACTCTATGACATAAATCACAGCAAGATCCTTTTTGACCCATCTCCTAGAGAAATGGAAATAAAAAAAAAATAAACAAATGCGACCTAATGAAACTTACAATCTTTTGCACAGCAAACGATACCATAAACAAGATCAAAAGACAACCCTCAGAATGGGAGAAAATATTTGCAAATGAAGCAACTGACAAAGGATTAATATCCAAAATTTATAAGCAACACATGGAGCTCAATAACCAAAAAACAAACAACCAAATCCAAAAATGGGCAGAAGAACTAAATAGACATTTCTCCAAAGAAGATATACAGATCGCCAACAAACACATGAAAGAATGCTCAACATCATTAATCATTAGAGAAATGCAAATCAAAATGACAATGAGATATCATCTCACACCGGTCAGATTGGCCATCATCAAAAACTCTAGAAATAATAAATGCTGGAGAGGGTGTGGAGAAAAGGGAACCCTCTTGCACTGCTGGTGGGAATAATGTAAATTGATACAGCCACTATGGAGAACAGTATGGAG
>NC_041234.1:35195631-35214111 GCF_002837175.3 Physeter macrocephalus | reverse complement strand
CATCAACAGATGAATGGATAAAGAAGATGTGGCACATATATACAATGGAATATTACTCAGCCATAAAAAGAAATGAAACTGAGTTATTTGTAATTAGGTGGATAGACCTGGAGTCTGTCATACAGAGTGAAGTAAGTCAGAAGGAGAAAAACAAATACTGTATGCTAACACATATATATGGAATCTAAGAAAAAAATGTCATGAAGAGATTAGTGGTAGGACGGGAATAAAACACAGACCTACTAGAGCATAGACTTGAGGATATGGGGAGGGGGAAGGTTAAGCTCTGACGAAGTGAGAGAGTGGCATGTACATATACACACTACCAAATGTAAAATAGATAGCTAGTGGGAAGCAGCCGCATAGCACAGGGAGATCAGCTCTGTGCTTTGTGACCACCTAGAGGGGTGGGATGGGGGTGGGGAGGGAGGGAGACACAAGAGGGAAGAGATATGGGAACATATGTGTATGTATAACTGATTCACTTTGTTGTAAAGCAGAAGCTAACACACCATTGTAAAACAGTTATATTCCAATAAAGATGTTTTAAAAAAAAGAATACAACTACAAACGTAACAGTTCTCATAGAGCACCTGCTGAACATTAGCGGAAGACTTTGGACACCTAAAAGGACAAGAAACATCCCCTCACAACTGGCTAGGGTGAAAGAAAGAAGAAAAAAAGAAAAGAGGAATCATAAAAGGGACCACCAGGGCTTCCCTGGTGGCGCAGTGTTTGCGCGTCCGCCTGCCGATGCAGGGGAGCCGGGTTCGCGCCCCGGTCTGGGAGGATCCTGCATGCCGTGGAGCGGCTGGGCCCGTGAGCCGTGGCCGCTGGGCCTGCGCGTCCGGAGCCTGTGCTCCGCAATGGGAGGGGCCACAGCGGTGAGAGGCCCACGTACCACAAAAAAAAAAAAAAAGGGACCACCAACCCTGGTGAGAAGCTGAAGGTGAGGGGAGGTCCTCACACACAGAAAAACTCTCTCATGGTGGGGAAGTCAGCTGGGACAGAAAAGGACCTTCAGGGGATCAAAGGAGAATGCAGTGGACAGTCTGTGGAAGGCAGTAAAAAGTAAGAACTGCATGGTCTACACTGCAGCTCTGCACATTCCATCCTGAGTCATGAGCCACCTGTTGCGAAGGGAGGCTGGGTACTGGAAATTGGGGTTTGGAGCATGGACCCAGGGAGGGGACAGCTGTTGGCTGTGAAAAGATAGCTTGAAGGGACAAGAATAAGGAGCTGCACACCTGGGAAAGTCTGCAGAATAAACCTGGGACACCATAAAAGCAAGGTGTCATTTTTGAGTGGCGTACAAGGAGCAGAACTGCCATTATAACCCCTTTCCCCACCTGCTGACTTCTTCAGCCTCCATGGGCATTAGGAAGGGCTCCCATCTGAGTGGGCACACCCATCCCTGGGGCCAGGGTCTCCTCTGCCCATGTGGGCTCCAGGGGCCTGAGTGCTGCCCATACCAAAGCCTCCTTGGGAATCAGCCCTGGGCTCCCCTGCCTGGGATGAGCATCTGCCGATGCTGGCTGGTGCTGAGTGCTAAAGCGTGTGGTTGGGAGAACAGATCCGGGCAGAGGAGTGCTGTAAGCTGCGTGGATATAGCAGTGGGGACAGGAGTGTGGGGATGCACAGCTGGGAATGCCCCTAGAGGAAGTATGCACTGCCTGGAAAGCGGGGCACCATTGTTGAGAGGTGTGAGGGGGTGGGGCCACCACTGCCCCCACATGCCAGCTCCTGCCTCTGCAGGCACTGCCAGGCACTCCTACCAGAGTGAGCATGCCCCAGCCTGTTGCAACTGCCTGCTGGTCACTGCTGCTGCAGGCAACTCATGAACACCCCAATTGTGGCCGCCATACCCCTCCCTGGCCTGAGTAAGTGTGCCCCAAGCAGCCGCTGCTTTCACTCACTCACACCTGGGCAAGGAACAGATGCCTGAGTGTGGTACACATGCAGAGGTGGGGTCAAAATGAGAACTGAGCCCCAGGGGCCATGCGACTAAGGAAGAGGAATGGAAGTCTTTCCATGCAGCTGCACAAGCCATGGATTAAATCCCCAAGATTGGCTTGGTAAATCCAGACTCTGTGGAATACCTGAATAGACAATGAGTGTTCCCACAATTGAGACCGATCTAGCCTTCACAGGACTGGAGTTTGAGGGAACATACATGTGGGAGTCAAGCCAGGTCAGAGTCTGAGCTGGCCCCACAGTGCCCACAGTAGGTCCAGAGACCTACCTAGAGGTATTGGAGGTCCTCCTGGGAAGGTGGGGATTGGCTGTGGCTCACTGAGGGAGCAAGGACACTGACAGAGGAGGGCCCAGGAAAATATTCTTAATTCTATTATTCTTTTTTTGTTTGTTTCATTTTGTTCAGTTGTTGGTGTTGTTCCTTTTATTATTTTTTATCATTTATTTTTATTTTTTAAATATATATATTTTTTCTATTTTTACTTTACTTGTTTCTTGTTTTGTTCTTTGCTTTTTCATTTTACTTTTTCTTTATTTTTTTGATTGTTTATATGTGCATATTTTATGTTTTCTTCACTTTTCTTGTTTGTTTGCTATCTGTTTTTGTTTTATTTTTCATTTTTTATTTTTGTTGGTTAAGGCCTTATTGACTTTTCTCATGTTTGAATTCTTTTGTTTGTTTGTTCTCCTGTTTTTTTAAATTTTTTAATTTTATTTTATTCTATGTGTGTGTGTTGTGTTGTTCTTGCTGCTGTTTGTTTGCTGTTGTTTTTGCTCTTTGCCTTAGGTTTCGTTTCTGTTATTTCTTTTATCTCTGGCTACATTGGGCAGCTTGTGGGCACTTGGTTTCCCATCCAGGGGTCAGGCCTGGGCCTCTGGGGTGGTAGTACTAAGTCCAGCACACTGGACCGCCAGAGAATAGCTGGGCCCAGGGAATATTAATCGGTGTGCATACTTCCGGAGATATCCATATCAACACCAAGACGCAGCCCCACACAACAGCCTGCAGGCTCCAGTGCTGGACACTTCACACCAAGCAACCAGCAAGACAGGAACATAGCCTCACTCATCATCAGACAGGCTGCCTAAAGTCATACTAAGATCACAGACACCCCAAAACACACTACCTGTTGTGGCCCTGCCTTTCAGAGGGAAAAGACTCAGCTTCACACCCCCAAGCACAGGCACCAGTCCCTCCCACTGGGAAGCCTACACAAGCCCCTGGACCAACCTCACTGACTGGGAGCAGACAACAAAAGCAAGAGGAACTACAGACACTGCAGCCTGAGGAAAGGAGACCATAACAGTAGGTTAGACAAAATGAGATGACAGAGAAATATATCACAGAAGAAGGAGCAAGGTAAAACCCCACAAGACCAAATAAATGAAGAGGAAATAGGCAATATACCTGAAAAATTCAGAGTAATCATAGTAAAGATGAGCCAAGACCTCAAAAATAGAATGGAGACACAGATTGAGAAGATACAAGAAATATTTAACAAAGACCTAGAAGAACTAAAGAACAATCAGTGATGGAGAACACAAAACTGAAATGGAAAATACACTAGAAGGAATCAATAGGAGAATAACTGAGGCAGAAGAACTAATAAGTGATATGGAAGATAGAATAGTGGAAATAACTACTGCAGAGCAGAATAAATAAATAAGAATGAAAATAATTGAGGACAGTCTCAGAGACCTCTGGGACAGCATTAAATGCACCAACATTCGAACTATAGGGGTCCCAGAAGAAGAAAAGGAAAGGTACTGAAAAATATTTGAAGAGATTATAGTTGAAAAATTCCCTAATATGGGAAAGGAAACAGTCAACCAAGTCCAGGAAGCACAGAGAGTCCCATTCCTACAGGAAAAATTCAGGGAGAAACACACTAAGACACATATTAATCAAACTATCAAAAATTAAATACAAAGAAAAATCCAAGATTTTGGATCATTTTTACTATCATTACTCTGAATTCTTTTTCAAGTAAATTGCCTATTTCCTCTTCATTTGTTTGGTCTGGTGGGGTTTTATGTTGCTCCTTCATCTGCTGTGTGTTTGTCTGTCTTCTCATTTTGCTTAACTTACTGTGTTTGGGGTCTCCTTTTCCCAGGCTACAGGTTGGTAGTTCACGTTGTTTTTGGTGTCTGCCCCCAGTGGCTAAGGTTGGTTCAGTGGGTTGTGTAGGCTTTCTGGTGGAGGGGACTAGTGCCTATGTTCTGGTGGATGAGGCTGGATCTTGTCTTTCTGGTGGGCAGGTCCGCATCTGGTGGTGTGTTTTGGGGTGTCTGTGACCTTATGATTTTAGGCAGCCTTTCTGCTAGTGGGTGGGGTTATGTTCTTGTCTTGCTAGTTGTTTTGCATAGGGTGTCCAGCACTGTAGCTTGCTGGTCGTTGAGTGGAGATGGGTCTTAGCATTGAGATGGAGATCTCTGGGAGATTTTCACCATTTGATATTACATGGAACCAGGAGATCTCTGGTGGACCAATGTCCTGAACTCAGCTCTCCCACCTATGAGGCTCAGGCCTGACACCCAGATGGAGCACCAAGACCCTTTCAGCCACATGACTCAGAAGAAAAGGGAGAAATAAAAGAAAAAAATAATAAAGTTATTAAAACTAAAAAAGTATTATTAAAAATTTTTTTAAGTAAAAAAAATATGAGAGCAACCAAACCAATAAACAAATCCACCAATGATAAGAAATGCTAAATCTATGCTAGGATAAACATAAAAATTAGAAACTAGTCAGGTGCATACAGCAAACCCCAAGTCTACAGTTGCTCCCCAAGTCCACCACCTCAATTTTGGCATGATTCGTTGTCCCTTCAGTTATTCCACAGATGCAGAGTACATCAAGTTGCTTGTGGGGGTTTAATCTGCTGCTCCTGAGGCTGCATGGAGACATTTCCCTTTCTCTTCTTTGTTTACACAGCTCCTGGGGTTCAGCATTGGATTTGGCCCCACTTCTGCAAGTAGGTCGCCTGAGGGCGTCTGTTTTTCGCCCAGAATGGAGGGGCTTAAAGAAGCGGCTGATTAGTGGGCTCTGGCTCACTCAGGCTGGCGGGACGGAGGGGTATGGAATGTGGACCGAGCCTGTGAGGGCAGAGGCCGGTGTGCCATTGCAACAGCCTGAGGTGTGCCGTGTGTTCTCCCGGAGAAGTTGTCCCTGGATCACGAGACCCTGGCAGTGGTGGGTTGCACAGGCTCCAGGGAGGGAGGTGTGGATAGTGACCTATGCTTACACACAGGCTTCTTGGTGGCTGCAGCAGCAGCCTTAGCATTTCATGCCCATCTCTTGTGTCCACGCTGATAGCCGTGGCTCAAGCCCATCTCTAAAACTCATTTAGGTGGTGTTCTGAATCTCCTCTCCTTGTGCACCCTGAAACAATTGTCTCTTAACTCTTAGGCAGTTCCAAACTTTTACCTGCACTCCCTCCCAGTTAGCTGTGGTGCACTAACCCCCTCCAGGCTGTGTTCACACAGCCAACTCCAGTCCTCTCCCTGGGATTTGACCTCCGAAGCCTGAGCCTCAGCTCCCAGCCCCCACCCACCCCAGTGGTTGAGCAGAAAAGCTTCTCAAGCTGGTGAGTGCTGTTTGGCACTGATCCTCTGTGCAGGAATCTCTCCACTTTGCCCTCTGCACCCCTGTTGCTGCGCTCTCCTCCGTGGCTCCAAAGTTTCCCCCCCTGCCAATCCCCCCGTCTCTGCCAGTGAAGGGGCTTCCTAGTTTGTGGAAACTTTTCCTCCTTCACAGCTCCCTCCCAGAGGGGCAGGTCCAGTCCACATTCTTTTGTCTCTGTGTTGTCTTTTTTCTTTTGCCCTATCTAGGTACGGGGGGAGTTTCTTGCCTTTTGGGAAGTCTGAGATCTTCTGCCAGTGTTCAGGAGGTGTTCTGTAGGAGTTGTTCCACATGTAGATGTATTTTTGATTTATTTGTGGGGAGGAAGGTGATCTCTACGTCTTACTCCTCCACCATCTTGAAGGTCCTCCCAGCATAGTTTTTTGTTTGTTTGTTTGTTTGTTTTGTGGTACACGGGCCTCTCACTGTTGTGGCCTCTCCCGTTGTGGAGCACAGGCTCCAGATGTGCAGGCTCAGCGGCCATGGCTCACGGGTCCAGCTGCTCCGTGGCAGGTGGTATCTTCCTGGACCGGGGCACGAACCCATGTCCCCTGCATCAGCAGGCGGACTCTCAACCACTGCGCCACCAGGGAAGCCCCCAGCATAGTTATTTTTAATTCTTTTGTTTTTTTAACCTTTACACTCGAGTTAAATGTGATTTACACACCACCATTAAAGTTTTGTAGTATTTTGAGTTTGACTATATACTTACATTTACCAGTGAGTTTTATACTTTTAGTTTTATACTTTTATAGGTTTACATGTTACTAATTAGCATCATTTTGGTTCAGCTTGAAGAACTTCCTGTAGCATTTCTTGTAAAGGCAGGTTTAGTCGTGATTAATTACCTCACTTTTTGTTTGGCTGGCAGTTTTATCTCTTCTTTATTTCCACAGGACAGCTTTACTGGGTAAAGTATTCTTGGTAGGCTTTTTTTTTTCTTTCAGCATTTTGAACATATCATCTCACTCTCTCCTGAACTGCAAGGTTTCTACTGAGAAATCTAGAATCTCATGGAGTTTCTCTTGTATGGAATGAATCACTTTTCTCTTGGTGAATTCAAAATTCTCTTTGTCTTTGATTATTTACAGTTTGATTGTAATGTGTCTTGGTGAAATTCAATTTGAGTTGAACCTCTTTGGGCACCTTTGACCTTCATGTTCCTGGATATCCATAAATAGATCTTTCAAGATTTGGAATGTTTTCAGCCATTATTTCTTTAAGTAAGCTTTACATCTCTTTCTTGCTCTCTTCTTCTTCTGGGACTCTCATAATCTGTATATTAGTTCCCTCATGGTGTCTGATGAATCCTGTAGGCTATCTTTGGTCCTTTCACTCTTTGTTGTCCTCTGACATGATAATTTCAAATGACCTGTCTTTGAGTTCACAGATTTTTATTCTGCATGATGAAGTCTGTTTTTGGTGTTCTCTATGGAATTTTTCTTTATTCTATGTTTTCTTCAGCTCTAGAATTTCTCTTTGGTTCTTTTTCATTATTTCTATTTCTTTATTGAAATTCTAATTTTATTCATGTATGGTTTTCCTGATTTTGCTGAATTATCTGTGTTCTCTGGTAGCTCACCAACATCCTTAAAACAACTATTTTGAATTTTTGTCAGACAATTCATAGCTCTTCATTTCTTTGGGGTCAGTTACTGGAATATTATTATGTTCCTTCGGTAGTATCATGCTTTCTTGATTTTCCATTAACCTTGAAGACCTTTTTTGCTGTTGTCACATTTGAAGATGTAGTCACCTCCTACAGTTCTTACAGACTGGCTATAGGAGAGAAACACCTTCACCAGTTAGCCCAGCTATGGATTTTGAGGCACTTTCAGACCATTTCTATGGATGCACCAACTCTGCACTTTTTGTTCCCTCTTAGGAGGAGGGAATTCCTAAGATGTTAAGCCTCTCTTGATCCCACAATACCTGGCAAGGTGCTGAGAGCCTCCTGTTTGTTTACCATAGGGCAGTTCCCTGAAATGCTCAAGTTTGTGTGCCTTCTCCCAATTCTGCAGAGTTGAGATGGCCGTTGGCATGTTTTCTCAAGCTGTCTGCAGAGGATCACACTTGCGATCTGTGGGGTCAAGCAATGGGAGCCGGCCACAGGGGAGGCTGAATACAGCTGTGTTTTGGGAATTCCTGTGGGCCAGTTGGGGGAGGGAGCGTTCTGAAGGTGAGACATACCAAGTGACTCATGGGTGTGCCTCCTGTTGTGGTCTGTGAAGCTGACAATAGGATCTATGGCCCATTATTGAATTCTGAGCCCTGGTTGTTGTGAGTCCCCACTTCTTTTCCCTACACCCAAACTCTTCCACCTACCTCAGTATTCTGGGTGGGGCAAGAAAGAAGTGGACTTTTTGCTGGGGAAGCCATGAGTTCACTCACTATGTTTTCACTCTCCCTTGTGGGAGAAATTGTGTTGAGGGGATCTCTCTTGGCACTGAGCTGTGCAGCCTTGGGGGAGGGGTGATGTGGGTCAGGTGAAACTGTGCTTCTTACCCTCTTCAGTGTGTCTATTCTGGGATTATTTTGCTCCATTGGTGTGCTGGAATTTCTCTGGACTCCAGAACTTCCACAAAGGTACTCTTATGCTGGGGTGATTATGAAAATCTATCCCTCTGTGGGAAGAGGATGGTAGAAAGGATGGTATTCTACCATCTTGCTGAATGTGATATTAACGGTAGGTTTTTGTAGATGAACTTCTCAAATTGAGGAAGTTCCCATGGTCCTACTTTGCTGAATGGGCATTGGATTTTGTTCAATCCAATTTCTGCATATATATATATATATATATATTCATGCAATTATCTTCTTCAGACTGTTGATAGGATAGATTATATCAATTGATTTTCAAATTTTGAACCACTCTTGCATATCTGAATAAATTCAAGACCATCATGTAGGTCTGGCCCAGGCTCCTACATTGCACCAGGTCCTGGTGCAAATGAGATCTTGTGTTCATCCTCCAATATTGGAGTCTCTGTTTCCCCCACTCTTCTGGAGCTCCTGTGAACAAGACCTGGTGGCCTTCAAAGCCAAATGCTCTTAGGGCTCCTTCTCCTGTAGCCAGACCCCCAGCCTGGGGAGCATGACATGGGGTTCAGAACTCACACACCCATGGGAGAACTTCTGTGATATAATTATTCTCCAGTTTCTGGGTCACCCACTGGGGGGTATGAGATTTGATTAAATTGTGAGTGCACCCCTCCTACCATCTCATTGTGATTTCTTCTTTGTCTTCAGTAGGTTCCAGTCTTCTTTATTGTTGATTGTTCAGCAGTTGGTTGTGATTTTATGTTCTCGTGGGAAGAGGTGAACTAAGCATCTTCTACTCCACCATCTTGTCTTCTCTCCTCTGAAACAGAGTCATTCCAGACAACCCTGCCAACATGGCACTGCGAGCTGTGTGGCAATAACAATTTAATTTTGATTGCATACAAAAACTCTATACTTTTACTTTACCATCACGTTTATGTTTTTGATGTCACGATTTATATTGTTTTACTTAGTGTATCCATTATCAAATTATTTAGCTAAAGTTATTTTTAATTTATTTTTGTGTGTGTGTCTTTTAACCTCTACACTCAAGTTAAATGTGATTTACACACTGCCATTACAGTTTTGGAGTATTTTGAGTTTGACTATAGTGAGTTTTATACTTTTACAGGTTTACATGTTACTAATTAGCATAATTTTGGTTCAGCTTGAAGACTCCCTTTAGGATTTCTTGTAAAGGCAGGTTTTGTGGTGATTAATTACCTCATTTTTTGTTTGGCTGGCAAAGTTTTATCTCTCCTTTATATGCAAAGGACAGCTTTGCTGAGGAAAGTATTCTTGGTAGGCATTTTTTTTTCTTTCAGAATTTTGAATACATCATTCTCTCTCCTGACCTGCAAGGTTTCTACTGAGAAACCCAGTCTTACGGAGTTTCTCTTGTAGGGAATGAGTCACTTTTCTCTTGGTAAATTCAAAATCTCACATGTTCATGATATAGGCACTGTTCTTATAAATTATAGTATTTGATTTACTACTATTTTATTGAGGATTTTGTATTTGTGTTAATGAAAGATATTGATGTGTATTTTTCTTATAATGTTTTTGCCTGGGCTTGGTATTAGGACAAAGCTGGCCTCATAGAATGAGTTAGGAAGTATTCTACCTTGTTCTATCTCCTGGAGTAGCTTTTACAGAACTGATGTAATTCCTTCTTCAATTATTTGTTAGAATTCAATGGCCAACCCATCTTGGCCTGTGGTTTTCTGCTTTGGAAGGTATTAATCATTAATTCAACTCCTTTAATAAATAGAAGCCTATTCAGATTGTTTATTTCTTCTTGTGGGAGTATTGGATAATTGTGTCTTTTTAGGAATTGGTCAGGGTTATCAAGTTTGTGGGCATAGAGTTGTTTATTATATACTGTTACCCTTTCAGTGCCTATGGGATCTGTAGTGATCTCTTCGCTTTCATTTCTTATATTAGCAACTTATATCCTCTTTTTTCTTAGCTAGCCTGGATAGAGGCTTGTCAATTATATTGGTCTTTTCAAAGTATTTGCTTTTGGTTTTCAGATTTTCTCCAATGATTTCTTATGATGCCTTTTCACAGTAAATTGTAAACTTAGAATCAGAAAGGTTAGATTTTTCACCAAATTAAGCAACAATATTCCAACTCTGGGCCTGTGTTACATCTCAATGCCTGAATATTAATTTTCAAACATAAATTCCTTTTGAGGCTAGGTCCATATTGCAATATTCTGATGAATGACAACATGAAATGACTTGTTATTTCTCCTGTACAGTCAGTGCAGTTTGGCAGTTTATTTAATGAAATTAGCTATTTAGTGCTGGACATTCATAGTGGAGGCTGAGAACATAGCAGCCCTAATCCTCATTACCATTGTTAGTTTAAATATTAGTCTAAATATTAGTTGAGCACATGTCTGCTAGCAATTGAACATATGTTATACCATTATACCTTCAGAACTTTCCTAGCATGTAGATATTCTTGTTGCCATTTTACAATGGACCATTTTACAAGGGTCAAGAAGTTGACTTGCCCCAAATTGAGTGACAAACCTAATTTTGCTAGATTTTCTCCTCTTGATATTGTGTCAGTGGCTAATCCTCAGTTTCTTATTCAATAAAATAGGGAACATTCCTACATGATCTGCCTCTTTTGTTCTTAGGTTAAATAGAACATATTGCTTCAGTGTCTGTGTGGATCAAAGGAGATCACACATGTGAGGCAATTTGGGCATCAGTTGCTCAGAGTAAAATGCTCAACAAATCATATTAATTCTAGTCAGTACTATGGTTATGAGTAGGTCCACTACTGTAAAAATTTCCAGACTGTGGTCAACTGATGACGAAAAATACACTGCATTCTATGGAGGGTAAGCTTTCTTTTACAAACGTTCTTTTTTTTAATGTTCCTTAAAATGCATCTTGATAGTAGTGACATCAACAAAAATGCCAGATTAGGGAGTTCCAAAGGACCATCCCTCTACAAAAGCACTGGTAAAATCAACATCAAAATCAACTTTTCAGATGTCTGGAAAGCAGTCAAAGGTTTATAGCAACCAATCGAATGCTTAAACAAGAAAAAGGTGACTAAAACCTGGTAGGAGTGCATTGTGACATTTTAACTTACTTTTGTCCCACCCCACCTCCTGGGTTTTATGTCAACCCATGTTCCCAGTGTGGTTTCCTGGTGCTGGTGAAAGCAGCAGATCCTTGTTCTCAAAGAATTGTGATTGTCCGTTTGGAAATGTCTGGTGGCTCCCTGAAGGTCTAATGCAAAGGTCTTACCTTTTTTTCACCTAATTCAGATCTCTCTCATCTCAGAGAAGTGACTTTGGGGACAGTGTTCCTCAAAAACATTTACATGCAAATTGTGATAGTTAATATTTTTTGTCAACGTGCCTGGTTATGGTGTCTAGTTGTTTGGCCAAACACCACTCTGGATGTTGCTGTGAAGATATTTTTAGATGTGATTAATATTTACAGTTAGTAGACTTGGAGTAAAGCAGATTACTCTTCATTATTTGGGTGGGCATCATCCAAGGCGAAGCTCTAAGGGCAAAGTCTAAGGTTTCTTGAACAAGCTTTTTTTCTTCCTCAAGTCTGCTGCATAGAAATCCTGCCTGAGTTTCCTACCTGATGGCCTTTCCGGCTGATTTCAGATTCAAGACTGTAAAATCATCTTTCACCTGAATTTTCAGCCTGCTGTTCTGTCTTACAAGTTACATGCTTCAATTCCTTATACTAAATTCTTCTCTCTTTCTCTGTCTCTTTTTACGTATGTGCAGTGTGTGTGTGTTTGTGTATAAACAAGAAATGAAGGTGAACGCAGAGTTGTAATCTGCCTAGGTAAGTGTTGAAGTTGTGCCCAAATGCACACACATAGTCTACCTGAAAAGACTGAGTTTTTTTTTTTATCCAAACATTTAAGGGGTTCTCTGTGAAAACACTGGCTAATGAAATAAAAGCTAATGGACAAATAAATGAACTAATAAAAGCTAATGAACAAAGGTAATGAGATAGTCTTCAATGACCACATACGGCAAAGGATAGAGTCTCTCAAAAATAATTTTTAAAAGTCCCTAAAAATACAAACAACAATAAACTCAAGAAAGGGAGGAGAATTTCATTTCCAGAGTTGCCTCTTTATAACATTCCAAATGTAGTTTTCAACAAAAATTTCAAAGAATGAGAAGAGATAAGAACCTATGTACTGTCAACTGACAAAAAATGCACAAGCTAACAGTTGAGAAATACGTTTTATTCAGAAGACATAATGAGGACTTAAGCCTGGGAGACAGCCTCTCAGCTCTCAGGGACTACTCTAGCAAGGTAAGGAAGGAGCCGGGATATATAGGAGTTTCCGCCAAAAAACACTAGGTAGTTGGAAGGAAAAACCAGACATCTCAAGTTAATGAATTAGGCACTTTTCTATGTACGGGAAGATGCAAGATTTGGGGCTCATTGAAATCATTCCTTTGATGTGCACCTTAACTGTCTAGGGGCAGTATCCTGTTTTCTCCATCCTGAATTCCCTCAGAGTACACCTTCAGGGTGGGGGGCATCTGCAGTGGCTGATGGCTTGATGGCTGCAACATCCTTTGTTTACTGATATGGCAGGTGACATTCTTTGTCCACAGTACCATTTACAAAATAAATAATTAGTGGAAATGGTCCATGAAGAAGAACAGATATTGGAATTACTAGAAAAGGCATTTAAATACCTGCTTTAAATATGCTCAAAAAGATAAAGGAAACTATGAATAAAGAATTAAAGGAAATCAGGAGAACAATGTCTCACAAAATAGAAAATTGTAATAAATAGATTGAAACTGTGAAAAGGAACCCATAAAATTCTGGAGCTGGAATGTCAGATAACAAATGAAAAATTCACTACATCACAGAAATTATCTAAAATATATTGTAGGCCTAAATGTAAAATGTAAAACTCTAAAACTCATAGAAGATAACGTAAGAAAAAAAGTCTAGAAGACTTTGGATATCGCAGTGACTTTTTAGATACAACAGCAAAGGCACAATCCATTAAAAACAACTGATAAGTTGGACCTAATTAAAATTTAAAACATCTTCTCTGCAATAGACACTATCAGGAGAATGAAAACACAAACCATGGACTGAGAGAATATATTTACAAAAGCATATCTGAAAAAGGACTGTTATCCAAAACATACAAACACTTAAAACCCAACAATAAAAACCCAAAAAACTCAATCAAAAAAATGGGCCAAAGACCTTCACAGACATCTCACCTCAGAAGATATGCAGATGGAAAATAAAGGTAGGAAGAGATGCTCCACATCATATGTTATCAGGAAAATTCCAATTAAAACAATGAAATACCACTACACACCTATTAGAATGGACAAAATCTGGAATACTGACAAGAACAAATGCTGGTGAGAATGTACAGCAATGGGACCTCTCATTCATTGCTGGTGGAAATACAAATGGTATAGCCAACTTTTGAAGATAGTTTGGCAATCTCTTATGAAACTAAACACACTCTAATATATTATCCAGGAATCACACCCCTTGGTATTTACCCAAAGAATTTAAAAACTTATGTCCACAAAAAAATCATGCACTTGTATGTTCATAGCAGCTTTATTCATGTTTGCCAAAATTTAGAGGCAACCTTGAAGTTCAACCTTCAGTAGGTATAATGGAAACATAAACTGTGGTACATCCAGACAATGGAATATTATTCAGTGCTTAAAAGAAATGAACTGTCAAGCCATGAGAAGACAATGAGGAACCTTAAATGCATATTACTAAGTGAAAGAAACCAATCTGAAAAAGCTACACAGCTGTAAGATTCCAGCTTCATGATATTTTGGAAAAGGCAAAACTATGGAGACAATAAGAAGATCAGTGGTTGCTAGGGTTTCAGGTGGGGAGGCATGAATATGTGGAGCACAGAGGAATTTTAGGGCAGTAAAAACACCCTATATGGCTCTATAATGATGGATACATGTCATTTATACATTTTTCCAAATGTATAAATGCATTTCCATTTATGCATGTATAAATGTGCATTTCCATAGAATGCACAGTACCGAGTGAACCCTCATATAAACTATGGACTTTGGGTACTTATGATGGATGTGACAATGTGAGTTCACCAATCATAACAGATGTACCACTCTGGTGAGGGATGTTGATAATGCGGGAAGCTATGCATATGTAGAGGCAGGGAGTAATTGGGAAATTTCTGTACCTTTCTCTTAATTTTGCTGTGAAACCAAAATTGCTGTTAAAAATAAACATGCACACCACACACACACACACACAGACACACACACACAGGAACATATAACAGGAGCCACATAGATAATTTTATTTTTTATTTATTTTTATTTTATTTATTTATTTATTTATTTATTTATTTATTTTGCGGTACGCGGGCCTCTCACTGTTGTGGCCTCTCCCGTTGTGGAGCACAGGCTCCTGACACGCAGGCTCAGCGGCCATGGCTCACGGGCCCAGCTGCTCCGCGGCATGTGGGATCTTCCCGGACCGGGGCACGAACCCGTGTCCCCTGCATCGGCAGGCGGACTCTCAACCACTGCGCCACCAGGGTAGCCCACATAGATAATTTTAAACATTCTTGTGGCCACATTAAGAAAAGTAAAAAGAGGTGAAAGAATTTTTTTTAATTCAGTAGAGGTTTTCAACAGCAGATTTAAAATCACAGAAGAAACAGTAAAGTTGAAGGCCAGGCACTTGAGATCATCCATTCTGACTATGAGAAGGAGAAAATAATGAAGCAAAATGAAAAGAGACCAAGAGAACTATGGTGCACCATCGTTAGCACCAATGCATGCATTACAGAAATCCCAGAAGGAGGAGAGAGAGAAAGTGGCAGAAAGAATATTTGAAGAAATAATGGAAAGAGCTGTATAGGAGCTGTATTTTGTACACTATTGAAGCTAAGTAGGTATTAATTAATTTGTCCTAGCAAATTGACCCTCAGCCCTGGTGCCATCCAGACCTGCTGTCTACATGAACAGCTTCCCCAAGAGCAGAAAAGAGAGAAGAGTCATCAAGGGAGAATTAGACAAATCAAAGTCCTCTGAGCAACTGATAAAACAACTGTTGATAAATAGAATACCAAAAGGAATATTATAGATCTGAAGAAACAGTCAACTAAAACACGATCTAATTGACATATATAGAACACTCCAGTCAATAACAGGCAGAATACATTTTTTTCAAGTTCCCGCAGAACATTCACCAACATAGACCTTTATCCTGGGCCATGAAACAAACCTTAACAAGTTGAAAAGAAATGATATCATTCATGCAGAGTGCGTCCTCTGACCATAATGGAACAAAATGGGAAATCAATAATGGAAAGACAACAGGAAAAATCTCTGAACACATTGAAATGAAACAACATATTTATAAATAGTCCATGGGTCAAGAAGGAGATCACAAAGGAAATAAAATATACATGGAACAGAATAAAAATGAAGTTGCTGGAACAGTGACGACAGGGAAATTTATAGCACTAAATGCTTATATTAGAAAAGAGAAAAGGTCTCAAGTAAATGTTTCTATCCCAATAAACTAAGAAAATAGAGAAAAATAAACCAAAAGAAATTACAAGAAGGGAAATAATAAACACCAGAATGGAAATCAAATTGAAAATAGGAAAACAACAGAGACTATCAAAGAAATTGTTATTTTTTCAAAACTGTCACTGAAATTGACAACAAGAAATAATGGAAAGAGCTGTATAGGAGCTGTATTTTGTACACTATTGAAGCTAAGTAGGTATTAATTAATTTGTCCTAGCAAATTGACCCTCAGCCCTGGTGCCATCCAGACCTGCTGTCTACATGAACAGCTTCCCCAAGAGCAGAAAAGAGAGAAGAGTCATCAAGGGAGAATTAGACAAATCAAAGTCCTCTGAGCAACTGATAAAACAACTGTTGATAAATAGAATACCAAAAGGAATATTATAGATCTGAAGAAACAGTCAACTAAAACACGATCTAATTGACATATATAGAACACTCCAGTCAATAACAGGCAGAATACATTTTTTTCAAGTTCCCGCAGAACATTCACCAACATAGACCTTTATCCTGGGCCATGAAACAAACCTTAACAAGTTGAAAAGAAATGATATCATTCATGCAGAGTGCGTCCTCTGACCATAATGGAACAAAATGGGAAATCAATAATGGAAAGACAACAGGAAAAATCTCTGAACACATTGAAATGAAACAACATATTTATAAATAGTCCATGGGTCAAGAAGGAGATCACAAAGGAAATAAAATATACATGGAACAGAATAAAAATGAAGTTGCTGGAACAGTGACGACAGGGAAATTTATAGCACTAAATGCTTATATTAGAAAAGAGAAAAGGTCTCAAGTAAATGTTTCTATCCCAATAAACTAAGAAAATAGAGAAAAATAAACCAAAAGAAATTACAAGAAGGGAAATAATAAACACCAGAATGGAAATCAAATTGAAAATAGGAAAGCAACAGAGACTATCAAAGAAATTGTTATTTTTTCAAAACTGTCACTGAAATTGACAACCCTCTAGCAAGACTGACAAAAATACCAGAGAGATGACACAAATCACCAGTGCCAGGAGTTAAACAGAGGATGTGGTTCCAGAGTCTGCAGCTTACAAAGTATAATATGGGAATACTATGAATACTCTCATAAACTCAACAATTAGGAAGAAAAGGACCAATTCCTCAAAAACCAAAAAGTATCAAAACTCAAATAAGATTAAATAAGTAGACATCTGAATAGCACTAAAACTATTCAAGAACTTGAATTTTTAATTAAAAAATAACTTCCAAAAAAATTTCTGGGCCCAGATGATTTAAATAGAAAATTATTTGAATCAGTTAAAGAAGTCACACCAATCCACACAACCTCTGTCAAAAATTAAAAGGAGGAAAATCTTCCCATCTCATTTGATGAGGCCAATATTAACCTGACACCAAAACCAGACAAAGACAATACCAAAAAAGCCATTAGGTATCAAATCCCTCATGAATGTAAGCACAAAAATTGTTAAGAAAATATTAGCAAGCCAAATCTAACACTGTATAAAAAAATTATACATCATGACCAAGTGAGAGTTTTTCCAGGTTTGCAGTGTTGTTTCAACATTCAAAAAATCAATTAATGTAGTCCACAAAGGCTAAAGAACAAAAATAATATGATTACATCCAGGAACAGAGAAGATTATTGACAAAATCCAACACCAATTCATGATAACAAATTTTCAGAACATTAGGGATAGTGATTAATTACCTAAGCTTGGTAAAGAACATCGACAAAAACACTACAGCTAACTTCATACTTAATAGTGAGAGACTGAATGGTTATCACTAAGATTGGGAACAAGGAAAGGATGACCAACATCTCCACTCTTATTCAAAAAAAGGAAGTTCTAGCCCCTAAAATAAGTATGATAAGAAAAAGAAATGAAAAATATATAGATGGGAAATGAAGAAATAAAACTGCCGATATATGCAGATGACATTGTCTACATAGAAAATAGCAAGAAAACTACAAAAAAGAACCTAAACAAAAAAACACTCCCAAGCACCCACAAACCCCCAAAACAAAAGCAAAAACAAAAATTGAGTTAAATCAGGTCTGTGGATAAAAAATCAGCACTCAAAAGTCAATTGTGGCTTGGAGCCTAGGCCTGCACTTCCTGGTCAAGAGCCCTCAGAACCCTCAGAACTTGGACAGGATTGTAACTGGCCCCAGTGACCCTGCTCCCTGCCCCCCGCCTTTGCCTCTGCTCCAGGGCACTGCACAGGATGGGCGGGACAGAGCCAAGAGGGTGTGAGGGGTTCCTGCGCCTCCCTGGGGCAGTCACCTGGGGTCCAGGGCTGCTGGTGCTGGGGCGGTGACCTCATGGCACATCTGGTCGGGCCCCCAGTGCCTGGGAAGCCCAGCACCAGCCAGAGGATCTATGTCTGGGGTGGTATCCAGAGGTGGCTGCAGGGGACATTCCTCCACATTCAGGGGGATGCAACCAGGTGGAGCTGGCCAGCTGGGAAAAGTATAGCTAAGAGGAAATGCACTGCCTTCCTCCACACTTGTGCAAGGGACTCGGAATTTATTCACTGGGCATTGTGGTGTAGCAAAATGAAATGCAAGGAATCAAAAGTAAGATAATTGAAGGCAGTAAAGCTGAAATAAAACATAAACATCATCAGAAAGACCCAATGGAGAAAGCAAAAGATGGAAAATAAAATAAAGCAGTGTTTTATCGTATGTATTTCAGCAGGCCTTTTTTTTTTTTTTTTTTTTTTTTTTTTTTTTTTTGTGGTACACGGGTCTCTCACTG
>NC_041234.1:35193413-35195245 GCF_002837175.3 Physeter macrocephalus | reverse complement strand
TTTGTTTGTTTGTTTGTTTTCTTTTCTTTTCTTTTGCATCTCACTAGCATTCGTCTTTTATTTTTGGTAAATATTTCCATGCTATCCTACTTCATGGAGTCTTGTACTTTTAGGCATTAGGTTTACTAAATACAACATCTGCCTATTTAGTCAAATTATTTCCTTTACTTATGACTTTTTCTATTATACAGTTTTCCTGAGAGTTTGTACAAATTATTACCTGAATCTCTCCAAAACTGCCAAGCTTCCATTTAATCGTCAAAAATGATTTTATTTCTTCACAGTAATTTGAATTTATGTTTCAGTCCTTGCTTATCTTTTGGGAGATGCAGCTATCTACCAAAGCCTGAAGGCACAGAATGTTTATTCTTTTCAATGTCCTTTCTACTTCAGTGTTCAGTTACTGTCTGTCATTTTCCATGGTGATGATTTTATCTGTGGCTTTTATAACCTCTTGGTCAGAAGTCATTACCTTGGTACCGGCTATTAGGATAACTTCCTATATGAATGAGACTATCCTATATTTTCCCTTTCATTCTGCTAGTTACACTGTGAGCTCTAAACAAGTATTCCTGACCAAGCTAGTATCTGTTTTCTTGGTACCCGGTTGCCATTTGCACTACCTCAAGTAACCATCCTTTTACTTAAAGTACACATTCCTGCCTACACTGAGATGAACATTCCCTGGTTGTATTTTCTCAATAGTTTTCTCATTGCTGCAGTTTATTGGTTTGATTGCCACAAGCTTAATTTGGGAGATACCGCATTACCTGTAGATCCACTTGTCAACTGGAAATGCTGCTTCATTCCACATACAATTCATAATCTTGAGGAAACTGAAAATCCTACACCAAAAATAATTTATTATATGCCATTCATATTTCAATAAAGCTGGGAAAAATTAATTTGTTAATATGTTGTTATGTTAAAACTAATCAAAACTTACAACTACAATAAGAATCAAACTTTTACAAACAGGAAGGAATGACGACTGAGACATGTGAAAAAATGCAACTGAAGCTTCCTCTCCCCTAATTTTCATAACTTTTCAGAATGTACCTTTTGGGGCTATGATATTATTTATTAAATAGTGATTTTAAAAGCAAAATAAAATAATTCCAGTGTTTATACCTGCTCAGTAACACTTTATATTACAAATATTAGTTTGTTATTAACATTAAAGTGAAAAGAATTAACCTTTCAGCCATGTTGATGTTTCTGTTACCCAAAATACTGCTGGTTGCAAACTGTTCTGTAAATCTGAGATTCACTGCCATCTTTAAAATATGACCTTAAATAAACATTTTTATCAAGGTTAAAAAATAATTGCATTTCTATTCACTAAAAATGATTAGAGAAAACCAAAATTAAACCCACATTATCGTTTAACATCACTCCAAAAAAATGAAACACTTACCTATACACTTGATAAAACATATGCAGGATCCACATGATGACAATCATAACATATTGACAAATGACACTAAAGAAGACCTAAACAGAGAGACCTACCGTGTTCATGGATTGGAAGGTTCTACTAGAAAAGAGGTCAAGGCTCTCCAAACAGACTTATAGGTTTAATGTGATTCCTGTCAAAATCCCAGGAAGGATGTTTTGTAGATATAGATGAATCTATTCTAAAATTTATATGGAAATTCAGAGGCCCAAGGACAGCTAAAATAATCTTAAGAGTAAAGTAGGCGTTATATTAAGACTTACTATTTAACTACAGTAATCCATACAGTGTGATACTTGCTGAGGGATAGATACATACGTGAGTGGAATAGAGTCCAGAAATAGAACCACACAAATACACTGAATTGAATTTTGAG
>NC_041234.1:35189909-35192913 GCF_002837175.3 Physeter macrocephalus | reverse complement strand
AAAAAGAGGTGAAATAATTTTTTTTTAATTCAGTAGAGATTTTCAACAGCAGATTTAAAATCACAGAAGAATCAGGAAATTTGAAGGCCAGGCACTTGAGATCATCCATTCTGACTATCAGAAGGAGAAACTAATGAAGCAAAATGAAAAGAGACCAAGAGAACTATGGTGCACCATCGTTAGCACCAATGCATGCATTACAGAAATCCCAGAAGGAGGAGAGAGAGAAAGTGGCAGAAAGAATATTTGAAGAAATAACGGAAAGAGCTCTACAGGAGCTGTATTTTGTACACTATTGAAGCTAAGTAGGTATTAATTAATTTGTCCTAGCAAATTGACCCTCAGCCCTGGTGCCATCCAGACCTGCTGTCTACATGAACAGCTTCCCCAAGAGCAGAAAAGAGAGAAGAGTCATCAAGGGAGAATCAAAGTCCTCTGAGCAACTGATAAAACAACTGTTGATATATAGAATACCAAAAGGAATATTGTAGATCTGAAAAAACAGTCAACGAAAACACGATCTAATTGACATATATAGAGCACTCCAGTCAATAACAGGCAGAATACATTTTTTTTCAAGTTCCCGCAGAACATTCACCAACATAGACCTTTATCCTGGGCCATGAAACAAACCTTAACAAGTTGAAAAGAAATGATATCATTCATACAGAGTGTGTCCTCTGACCATAATGGAACAAAATGGGAAATCAATAATGGAAAGACAACAGGAAAAATCTCTGAACAGGTTGAAATGAAACAACATATTTATAAATAGTCCATGGGTCAAGAAGGAGATCACAAAGGAAATAAAATATACATGGAACAGAATAAAAATGAAGTCGCTGGAACAGTGCCGACAGGGAAATTCATAGCACTAAATGCTTATATTAGAAAAGAGAAATGGTCTCAAGTAAATGTTTCTATCCCCATAAACTAGGAAAAAAGAGAAAAATAAACCAAAAGAAATTACAAGAAAGGAAATAATAAACACCAGAATGGAAATCAAATTGAAAATAGGAAAGCAACAGAGACTATCAAAGAAATTGTTATTTTTTCAAAACTGTCACTGAAATTGACAACCCTCTAGCAAGACTGACAAAAATACCAGAGAGATGACACAAATGACCAGTGCCAGGAGTTAAACAGAGGATATGGTTCCAGAGTCTGCAGCTATTACAAAGTATACTATGGGAATACTATGAATACGCTCATAAACTCAACAATTTAGAAGAAAAGGACCAATTCCTCAAAAACCAAAAAGTATCAAAACTCAAATAAGATTAAATAAGTAGACATCTGAATAGCACTAAAACTATTCAAGAACTTGAATTTTTAATTAAAAAATAACTTCCAAAAAAATTTCTGGGCCCAGATGATTTAAATAGAAAATTATATGAAAAAGTTAAAGAAGTCACACCAACTCTCACAACCTCTGTCAAAAATTAAAAGGAGGAAAATGTTCCCAATTCATTTGATGAGGCCAATATTAACCTGACACCAAAACCAGACAAAGACAATACCAAAAAAGCCATTAGGTATCAAATCTCTCATGAATATAAGCACAAAAATTGTTAACAAAATATTAGCAAGCCAAATCTAACACTGTATAAAAAAATTATACATCATGACCAAGGAGAGTTTTTCCAGGTTTGCAGTGTTGTTTCAACATTCAAAAAACCAATTAATGTAGTCTACAAAGGCTAAAGAACAAAAATAGTATGATTACATCCAGGAACAGAGAAGATTATTGACAAAATCCAACACCAATTCATGATAACAAATTTTCTGAACATTAGGGATAGTGATTAATTACCTAAGCTTTGTAAAGAACATTGACAAAAACCCTACAGCTAACTTCATACTTAATAGTGAGAAACTGAATGGTTACCACTAAGATTGGGAACAAGGAAAGGATGACCAACATCTCCACTCTTATTCAAAAAAAGGAAGTTCTAGCCCCTAAAATAAGTAAGATAAGAAAAAGAAATGAAAAACATATAGATGGGAAATGAAGAAATAAAACTGCCCATATCTGCAGATGACATTGTCTACATAGAAAATAGCAAGAAAACTACAAAAAAGAACCTAAGTAAAAAAACACTCCCAAGCACCCACAAACCCCCAAAACAAAAAGCAAAAACAAAAATTGAGTTAAATCAGGTCTGTGGATACAAAATCAGCACTCAAAAGTCAATTGTGGCTTGGAGCCTAGGCCTGCACTTCCTGGTCAAGAGCCCTCAGAACCCTCAGAACTTGGACAGGATTGTAACTGGTCCCAGTGACCCTGCTCCCTGCCCCCCACCTTTGCCTCTGCTCCAGGGCACTGCACAGGGTGGGTGGGACAGAGCCAAGAAGGTGTGAGGGGCTCCTGCCCCTCCCTGGGGCAGTCACCTGGGGTCCAGGGCTGCTGGTGCTGGGGCAGTGACCTCATGGCACATCTGGTCGGACCCTCAGTGCCTGGGAAGCCCAGCACCAGCCAGAGGAGCTATGTCTGGGGTGGTGTCCAGAGGTGGCTGCAGGGAGATTCCTCCGCATTCAGGGGGATGCAACCAGGTGGAGCTGGCCTGCTGGGAAAAGTATAGCTAAGAGGAAATGCACTGCCTTCCTCCACACTTGTGCAAGGGACTCGGAATTTATTCACTGGGCATTGTGGTGTAGCAAAATGAAATGCAAGGAATCAAAAGTAAGATAATTGAAGGCAATAAAGCTGAAATAAAACATAAACATCATCAGAAAGACCTACTGGAGAAAGCAAAAGATGGAAAATAAAATAAAGCAGTGTTTTATCGTATGTATTTCAGCAGGCCTTTTTTTTTTTTTTTTTTTTTTTTTTTTTTTTTTGTGGTACACGGGTCTCTCACTGTTGTGGCCTCTCCCATGGAGGAGAACAGGCTCCGGACGCGCAGGCTCAGCGGCCATGGCTCACGGGCCCAGCCGCTCCGCGGCATGTGGGATCTTCCCGGACCGGGGCACAAACCTGTGTCCCCTGAATTGGCAGGTGGAC